>NC_056525.1:94538434-94547397 GCF_019175285.1 Sceloporus undulatus
GGGGGGGGGGATGGCCGGAGTCTGGGGTAGTAACCCCTCTCTTGGAGGAAAGCTTCCCCAGAGGCCTCCTGCCCTGTCCAGGAGGGATTCCCAAACGTCCTCCATTTGGAGCAAGGCCAGGGTGACCAGGCACGCCCTCCTTTTCCAGGTCCTGTCCTCCATTTCAGCCTCCTGCCCAGGGAAAAATCCAAAACGTCCTCCATAGGATGACAGATATGTCCTCTTTTTCCAGGGCATGTCCTCCATTTCAGCCTTCCCTCTCTCCAAGAGGGATTCCAAAACGCCCTCCATTCTGAGCAGGACTAAGAAGCAGGCGTTTACAGTTATATTATTAGCATCTCTGACTTTTATTTAGTTACGTCCTACATTGTTTCTTGAAGGTCCTACATTTCGCGGTGCCTTGTCCTCCTTTGTGGTGAGGGCAAAGGGTCACCTTGCCCCCACAGCGATCCCAGCAGCCGAGGAAAGTACGATAAAATCCGATATCCGCAAAACCAGTGGTGGTTTTGTTATTATGACAACTAAAAGAAACAAGGGAAGCACAATACTGTAACATGATCCAACATCCACAAAACAGTGATACTTTCATGAGGACATTGAAAGAAAACAATGCAATAAATAAAGTATTGTCCAAAATCCACAAAACAGTGATACCTTGATGGGGCCAACCAAAATGCACAAAAGACATGCTGCGTTTTCTCAAGGTGCAGTTGGTGACTAAGCCTGTGACTAACATCATTTTAGAGAGAGAGAGAGATTTCTCCTGTATGATTCTTAAATCCTGCAGAGGAAGAAGCCAGAGGAACCTCAAAAGCTTGCGTTGTGTATTTTGTGCATTTTGGTTGTCTGCATAAAGTTATCATTAGTCTTGTGGATTTTGGAAGTTATTGTACTTTGCTATATGGCCACACAGTTAACCCCTGAATATGTTTCCTGGATGAGTTGACAAGAAAGGTCAAGATGGGAAACCTTGAAACGAACCCATATTATGGAGGACTGTTATTAAAATTAGGATTGGAGAAAGAGAATCACATAATGAATAAATAGATAGGCACATGTCTGCTGCTCATACATTAAGGCAGGTCTTTGCAGACCAGCAGTGGCCAAAGTGGAATCCTCCAAATGCTGGACTGTAACTCCCATCAGCTCATTCAGTGCTCTGCTTCTTCCTGTATGTAGTCTATATTGACTGTCTATTAATCATGTAAGCCGCTTGGATTGCTCCTCTAGCAGAAAAGCAGAGTACTGTATAAATAAAAGTTTTATTTATTTATTTAGGATTATTAATGTCTAATGCAGGCAAATTCTGGTAATCATTATTTGTCTGACTCTTGCAGTGAAGTAGCCCCATTTGCTCTGCCTTGAAGCTTAAAACAACAACCTGTATTTTTTTTCCATATGATGCCACACTGTTGACAAAATGGCTAATAATGAAAGATTCACAATTATACTTCAGCAACTTCATGCAGAAGAATAAGCACATTAATCCATTGACACTGTCAGGAAACACAATGTTGTAATCTTAGTAAAGCTAAGTATGGCCAGGGGTTGGAGTCAGACTGGGGATCCTGTGGAAACTGCTCTGTTTCCCAAAGAAACAGTAGGATATAAGTGCACTGACTGAACTAATGATAAAGCCAAGTTAAGGCTTACTAAATAGCAATAATCAGAATGCAAGTACCACATTTCATGGGGTGCCGTTTTTGACAAGTAGGCCATCAAAGTAGTAGAAATAGCTCCTTGCCTGAGGGAAGCATTAATGTCTCTCTAGCTGCAGTCTAAGCTTATCCTTTTTTATCTTCTGGTGTATCTGGCAGGAGGGATCAGTTAACTCTTAAACTGCACTTTCTCTCTGTACCTTGCTAAACAGGGGGGGGGGGGAATAAAACACCAACAGGGAGGCAACAAAACAACCAGCTTCCTTCCTTCAGGCAAAGAACCATAGCTATTCCTTTGAGTCACCACTAGGGTTCTTTATTCTTGGAAAGGGAAGGAAAGTCAGGGAGTGAAGGTGAACTGGTGTTTGAAGTCATTCCAGCTTGCTTTGCCTTTTGGGTTAGTTAAGGAAAGGAGCCCTATGGATTTCTAAACAGACTTTCCCCTTGAATGGATGGTAGCCTTTAAGTATGCAAGTAAATCCCCTTCAAACCTCTCCCTCCACATTCCAGTTGTGAAGCCTGTTATTTTATTTTATTTTTTTAAATGATCACTTGAGTTTTCTACAGTAAGACTGAACTACAGCATTTGTAGCTATCGCAATTGTGTGGATTGTTTTAGTCTGTTTTGCTTTTCACATGGTTGAGAACAGGATGTGAATAGCAAAGGATTTTAGCATTAAAATAAATTTGACAAGGATGTGAAAGCAATAGGTTATAATAATCTGCAATAATGGTGCAAGTATTAAGATTGTTGTTAATGATTCTGACCAAGATGCTCTAACTCAACCATATATTTTCATAGATGGACACAGTATAGTATGCTTTCTGGTTATATATGCACAGTCACTGAGTTGGGATGTCAAAAACTGTAGAAAGCCATGCTTCCTGCCTTTTTGCTACAAAGTTTATGAAGACCAATAAGCTTACAAGATATGGTAAGAGTTCTATGGGCCAAAACAGACACCCCTAAAGGGGCGGCTTGATGCCACCCCTTTGACTGCCAGATTGGAGCCGCAGGAACCACACTGCAGCCACTCAGTCACAGACCATAAGATTACTACCGTAACTAAGGGCTCAGGCTCAACTCAGGCCTGCATCCTTCCAAGGCCGCTAAAATGAATACCCAGCTTGTTGGGAGCAATTAGCTACAATTGTAAACCGCTTAGAGACTGCTTATGAAGTGGTACATAAATGAATCTGCTATTGCTATTGTACCAGCCCAATGAACTCTTTTTTTCACTCATATGTTGAAATTCCACCAAACATAAATATTATAACTCTCTGTAGATTAAAACTAGGAAATGAAAATAGCTCCTACCTGTAGCCTGGCCTCGTGGCCCTTTCTCTGCATGGTGCTCTGAAAGCTGTTTCTGGAAAGTGCAGTTAATCCTGGGGAAGAATGTAGGTGGGCATGTTTGTTTATTTTAAAGGTTGCAGAATAAATAAAAATTATAGTCGGTAAAAAAAGCACTAAGGACTCTCTCATTTATCAACTATTTCCTCCAGTTATTTTTTTAATAAAACAAAAGGAAAAATCAATCTACAGTTAAAATCCTTTCATGCTGAATAATTATATCACAGTGATTTAATTTTGACTGCCATGGCTCTGTCTTGTGAATCCTGAGATTTGTATGAAATGCTGTGGATATAGCATATCTTGATTTCAGTAATGCCTTTGGCAAGCCTCCCCCATGATATTCTTTCAAACAGGCTAGTAAAACATGGGCCAGACAATGCAACTGTTAGGTGGGTTAGTAATTGCTTGACCAGCTGAACCTAAAGAGTGCTCAGCAATGGCTGCTCTTCATCCTGGAGAGAAGTGACCAGTGGGGTCCCACAGGGTTCTGTTCTGGGCCTATTCAACATCGTTATCAATGACTTGGATGACAGAATTGGGGGCATACTTATCAAATTTGCAGATGACACCAAATGAGGAGTAGTAGCTAATACCACAGAGGAGAGGATCAAATGACCTTAATAGATTAGAAAGCTAGGCCAAAACTAACAAAATGAATTTCAGCACAGAGAAATATAAGACACTGCATTCAGGCAAAAATATAAATAAATGCATAACTATAGGATGAGGGATGCTTGGATTAACAAGACTACATGTGAAAGGGATCTAGGAGTCCTAATAGACCACAAGTTGAACATGAGTCAACAGTGTGATGCAGCAGCTAAAAAGGCCAATGCAAATTTAGGCTGCATCAATAGAGGTATAGTGTCTAGATCAAGGGAAGTAATAGTGCCACTGTATTCTGTTTTGGTCAAACCTCACCTGGAATACTGTGTCCAATTCTGGGCACCACAATTTAAAAAGGATGTTGGCAAACTGGAGCATGTCCACAGGAAAACCACCGAAATGGTAAAGGGTATCAGTGCTTAAGTGTACTGATAAGTGGTATAGAAATACACTTGCTATTGCTATTATGAGGAGAGACTTAGGGAGCTAGGTATGTTTAGCCTGGAGAAGAGATGGTCAAGAGGTGATACGATAGCCCTGTTTAAATATTTGAAAGGATATCATATTGAGGATGGAGCAAGCTTGTTTTCTGCAGCTCCTGAGAATAGGACCTGGAACAATGGATTCAAAGTACAGGAAAAGAAATTCCACCTCAACATTAGGAAGTACCTACTGATAATAAGAGCTGTTTGACAGTGGAAGACACTCCCTCGGAGAGTGATGGAGTCTCCTCCTTTGGAGGTTTTTAAACAGAGGCTGGATGGTCATCTGTCAGGGATGCTTTGATTCTAAATTCCTGCATGGCAGGGGGTTGGACTGGATGGCCCTTGTGGACTTCCAGTTCTATGATTTTCTGATTCTAGTTTGGTGAGGCACTAAAACTTTGTGGCAGAGACTTCTACATATTCCTCCCTAAATTACAAATCAAATGATTCCATACAAAACTGTGGCAGTAAAGTGGTGTTAAAGTGCTATAGTTATGTAGTGCAAAAGGGCCCTAAGACATGTAGAACAGCAATAGATAGTTTGACCACAGTGTGGAAAGAAAATGTAACTTTTTGTAAACGCATATACCAGTGTCATAATTGAAACTGCTAAGCACTTTGCTTAGTACAGGCAGGTTTTTCCCCCCTCTGAAACCACACATAGGAAAGACATGCTCACTGGCATGTGTGCTTCTGCAAAGACAGAGTGAGTGATGGTATAGGTAACAAGGATGAACTAGCATAAATGGACAGCTATATGTGCAATCAAGCAAGCTTCAAGACAAGGAGAAAACACAGATAGGTGAAGAGAGGTAGTTTATCATAACCTGAAGTGGGAGCTTCCCAAGGAGCATGAAATACATCAGTCAGGGACAGTTAGTGCCTAGCAAGGGAGGCAAGGAAGAGCAGACAGTTAAAGAGTGGGACACATGCATCAGTCAGACAGTTAAAGAGTGGGACACATGCATCAGAACCCTAGGATAGTAAATTATACTAAAGCATTTTCCCATTCACAGCAGTTGTCTCTCTTTAAATAAAATGTCTTATTCTCAACAGGTAGAACTGTACAGACTGGAGAATTCTGGGATACCATTGTAATCACAGCAGTTGACAAAAAGCAAGAAATAGCTTACCAACAACAGCTGTCAGCAAAACTGAAAAGAAAGGAGCTCCCTCTTGGTGTTGATTATCATGTTTTTGTTGATCCTCCTGGACCAAAAATTGGTGAGTTCTTATACCATACCATGCCTTGTTAATATTAGAATTCGAAATGTAAGTTCTTTGTAACAAGTTTAGAATGGGAAGCATAATCAAGGCTAAATTAAGCACTTTGATTCACTTCTGTTCAAATCCACAAGACTTAAAAATGTTTAACTTTGGCAGGCTTGTGCCTCAAGTATGCAATTCTCTTAACTTTTTCAGTATGTGGTACGCAGAAACGGAGCCAATTTGCAGTTTAAATATTCAGTATAATTTGATTAATTTTCAGAGAGATAAAAAGGTTCTCCTTCTGGTGCATATTATGACAGCTGTATCTTTTTCACTGAAAGATTTCCAGAATGCCATTAGAAGTTGAATTATATTAATTAAACCTCCAAAAATATGTTCAAATACTACTATTATGTTTCTTTTGATTCAGATGTGTAGCTGCCATCAGTATTAATGAACCGAATGCTCTTTTGGACAACATTCCAATTGAGTAGATTCATTAAGATAGATCCTGTTTCGGTATAGTTCTTGATGTATTCACATGAGATTTTATGGTGTCTCAAGTAGTGAAGCTCCTTTGTTACCCAAAATGTTGGAGGGACTTGGGAGTCCTCACCAATTCTGTCAGTGTATCCTTAAATGCTGGGGGAATTATTTAGCTCAGAGGAAGCCTGCAAGAGGTTGGATAACCTAAGGGACCGTTTTCACCAGTGTATACCAGTATTGACTGCAGTAGGACTCTCAAGTTTAATAAATAAAGAAGGTTTTTATTTAGAAATATGTAAGAGCATAACCAAATACGTGCACAATACTGATTCAAGCAGAAGCACCATACAAGGCTAACCAGAATTGAAGTATGGAAATTAGATAGAGGCTTAGTATTGTAAAGGGGGTGATATTTACTAGTGCTGAGGAGGAATCCACGGAAAGCAGGGTGGGGCTTAAATGGCATCTGGGAGGAAGAGGCCCTGAACAGTTGGACAGAGCTTCAGTCCAATCTCAAACTGGACATTGCAAGATAGATATTTATATCCTGTTTGGTGCCCTCAAGGGGTACTTAACATTCCCATACAAAGCACATTTCTCACAGAATTTACAAAATGGACAATTTTGTTAGATGGTCTTAATTCTAGATTAACAAAATATTGAATGGATATGGGATGACACCAAGATAGATGGATAGGGATGTTGGCTGGGAACATAGCAGGTGGTAGCTTTGCCTTTGTCTCCAGTGCAAGGGGATATGCAGAAATCACGAGGAAGGATGGAGTGATCAGCAAACCCATTTAACCATTATTTTGGAATTATCTAGGTTCTTCACATGTCTGGGTGGTGACCCTTCCCATAGGAAAACTTCCTAGTGTTCCAAAGGTCATTGTGACCTCTTAATTTATGTCTGGCTCCTGATATGAAACTATGAAGCCCCATATACACCACAGGGGGTGTTGTGCATGCTAACACTTTCCTCAACTTGAATAGAGGAATGTAAGATTGCTGTATGGGTAGTATCATGACTAGTTCCAACACTAAAGCAGAGGTTCCCAACCTTTTTGACTCACAGAGCCCTTATTTCTGTGGTGGAGCCCCTAAGAGGCCTGCCCTATGTCTTACAAGTTAATGGTGTTTAGGAATACTGTATATATTTAAGAATATATTATTATTCTTTAATTTCATTCAATTTTTATTTATTTCATTTTCTTGGAGCGGCCATGGCACACCTGGGAAGTGCACGCGGAGCCCTAAGGGCTCCTCGGAGCACAGGTTGGGAACTCCTACCCTAAAGAATAAGAACACTTTTGCTAGTAAAACAGTTTATCTGTTTTATACTCTTTCACCAAGCCTAATTTCAGATTTTGTTCTTGAATCTTTGAAACTTTTCTAATGCCTAGATACCCTAAAGGCACCAGATCCCATCCAATCTCGGAAGGTATGCAGGGTCAGCCCTCCTTAGTACTTGGATTGGAAACAGTCAGCAAGGACCAAGTATTGTAGGCTATATTTCAGAGGGAGGAAATGGCTAACACACCTCTGAGGATTCCTTGCTTAGGAAGACATGAAGTTCATGGGTACGCTATAAGTAGAAAGATGACTTGAAGGCACACATACACACAATTTCAGATTTTGTTATTGACACTTCAAAACTTTTCTTCATGAATTCTACTTAGACAGAAGAGACGTCTGCTCAACACAGTAGATTGCTCAGCTTTCAAGAATATAGTTGACCTTCCCATTTCTTATGTGTCCTTACACTTGGGATGTGCGTGGCTCCCATCAGTTTATGAGTTAACAGAGAAATCACAAGACACTGAATTAAAGCTTCCCCATTGCTGGGGTTCAGGATTTCAACAATAATACGTTCTTTGTTTGGAAGAGATGCACTGTAACCTACATAGATACTATTGCATCAGTTTTATCTTTCGTCTGAAAATGACTTGTGAATTTTAGTATACAAATTTACAGATATGCAGATCTCATAACATTTATGCCAGTGGAGTAGACAGAACTGAAGTCAGACTTATGTTTTGGAGTGTTGATTTAGAAACTTGTATGTATAATCTTTCCCTTATGTTGAAATGCAGTTTATTTACATCTTACATTTGCATCCTACCATTTCTCCAATGTATTATTATTATTAATTTTTATTTATGACTGTTCTATTACTTTAGAACAGTGTGTTGACTCTCTTATTGGACCCTCACAGTAGCCCTTTGTAACAGATGATGCCTGGTTCAAGTTCACCCAGTAAGCTTCATCCCTTTGCCACAACTTGAGCTGATATGCCACTTAAAAGGTGGAAGAGGAAGAGCATTTCTCATCAGCCTTTCAAAAATGAGGCTAGTTCAGTGGTGTCGTACTATAAGTGAGTGAATGAATATCCATGGCTTATTAAGTATCTCTGGTTGTTATTTCCAAATTGAAGTATGTGTTGAAATGTTTTATAGGAAACGGTGGATCAACACTTCATGTCCTTCAGTGCTTAGAAGAGCATTATGGTGATAAATGGGATTCTCTTACTGTCTTGTTAATTCATTCTGGTAATCTTTTCCTTAAAATTACACTTCTCTTGAATTATGTAAAGTGGCTGCTTTTTTCCCTTGAAGAAAGGAGAGCAGTGAAGGTGAATTGGTATTTTTCCTGCAATAAAATTAAATTTAAATTAGATTGGCTTATTTAGGTCAAAGCTTCCCCAGCATCATAACCTTTAAATTGTTAAAGTTGCACTCAAAAATCCTTGATATGGAGGGAAGGAAGGAAAACAGAACATCAGTATCAATATCAAAGAAAATCTTACCCACATGTAATTCACCAAAAGCTGGAGAGGACAACTTAAAAGGTACTTAGGTGGGATACAAACCGCCGCCATTTGCTCTGCGCGGGAGCCGCAGCAGCCAAACCGCGTGGCTCCCGTGCGGAGCAAAAAAGAAGCTCAATTTTGGAGCTTCTTTCCGCGGCGCACTGATGACGTTGTGAGGCGCCGCTGGCGCATTCGCGACGTCATAGGCGCCGCGACACATCTGGACGCTATGCGTCCAGTACGTAAACATGGCGGTGCCCATGTGGAAGGGGCGCCGCCATCTTGTACGTATTGTATACGTACTAGGGTTAGGGGGGTGCGGAAGCACTGCCCCTTCCTAACCCTAGTACGTA
>NC_056525.1:94550397-94633581 GCF_019175285.1 Sceloporus undulatus
GCCTGAGGGACAGCAACCCGGCCCCCGGCTCAAAAAGGTTGCCTACCCCTGACGTATACAATACGTACTATATGGCAGTTTGTATCCCGCCTTAGATTCAGAAAGCCTGTGAGATGCCTGGTACACAGTGGCTGCATTACATCAGACAGTAATCATTCTGTGCATTGTCCATTGATATGGGATGAATTATAACATTACTCACTTTATTATGGGCTTTCTTTGGATATGGTAAAAGAAGCACATTTTGCTAGTTATTTTTCCTTTACACAGTGTAAGGCTGCAGCTTTTTGCTTGTGATCAGGGTTATGAAGCATTGTACAGATCAGGTAATACACTCTGTAATTCAAAGAGTGACTTTTGAGTTAATGAGATATGTAAGCTATTGTCATTTGTTTTTTGAAAACATAGCTTCATACCAAATACTGATACTGATTTGGCCTTGGAGTAGCAGAAGAAACTATTGTTATCCCCATTTTTTAGTCCTTAATTGTACAAATCTAAGTGTAACAATTATAAATCTAACTGTTAATATTTTTCCTTCATGTCTAACTAGCAGTCCACCTATAAAATATGATATGAGTAGAAATTTTGCTGAAATGTTCAGTAAACAACTTACAGTATACATGCTTTAAAATAGTACTATTAGTTTCATATCAGTTGACTTCCTTTCCATTCAAACTTTAATTTTCATAATGAATGAAACAAAAATAATGTATTAGTACTATTTTAAAACATGCACATTGTATAGCATCTAAGAATAAGTATTTGATATGAAAAGATCTTATTATCTGAATGCTTTAAATGATAATGACAGTGATAATGTGAATTTATATATAAGTTCTCTAGCTAAGGCTTTTACTTCCTTGATTTGTAAACTTGTTTTGTAAATATCATAAACTGCTCTGAGTAACTGGGGAAGAAATAAAATATAAATCTATGTAAATAAATCCCCTCTGCATCTAGTGTCAGAAGTGGGAATATTATTAGATCACAACTATAATCTCTCTTTGCTAGCTTGTTATCTCGGGTTGATGGGAACTACATTCCAGCAATATTGGAGGGCTATATATTTGCCACCCCATCCCATGATTTTCTGCTCCACATTTCAGATATAATAATAATGATAATAATAATGATAATAATAAATTTTATTTGTATACCGTTTTTCCCTAGATCAAAACAGTTTACAGACTATAATGTTGTAAGGGTTTCCATAAAGTGTTTTTACCAAGTGGGGGTATTTTCATAGGGCTATTTCATCAGTTGGACAAAAATGGTTATATGAAGAAGCCTTGAGTTAAATCTTTTAAACTCATAGTACATGTCTGCATTATGTGCCTTAATTATTCTTGTTTCTTTTCTTCTTCTTCTATGAAGGTGGATATAGTCAACGTTTACCAAATGCAAGTGCTCTGGGAAAAATTTTCACAGCTTTGCCTTTTGGAGATCCAGTTTATCAAATGCTGGATTTAAAACTGGCAATGTACATTGATTTTCCTATTCATATGAGTCCAGGTGTTTTGATTACTTGTGCAGATGATATTGAGCTCTATAACATCGAAGCAACTGAATTCATAAGGTTTGATCGGCCTGGATTTACTGCATTAGCTCATCCTTCCACCTTGACTATTGGTATGTCTCATGGTGTGTTTGTTTTGGAGCCACCATTACAAGTGACAGAAAAAAGAGACCTTGAATACAGATTTTGTCACCGTTTCCTGCATAAGCCTAGCATTGAAAGTATGTACCAGTTGGGAGCAGTGTATAAAAGGCATAATTGTCAGACAAATGAACTTCCTAGAGACCTGGAAAGTTCAACTGTGGACCCTGAATATGTGTATACAGATAGCTTATTTTACATTGATCACAGCACTGCAAAACTACTGCTAGGATTTTATAAGCAGTTGGGCATGCTTTGTTGTGAAGTAGATGCATATGGTGACTTTCTCCAAGCAATAGGGTCTGGAGCAACACAAGGTTATGCAGAAAATGTCACAAAAGAAGATTCAGGTCTAATGGAAATAAGGGAGAAGTTATTTGCTCTTCTCAAAGGATTGCCTTTCAATGTTATACTTTTAAATAACTCCAAATTCTATCACATTGGGACTATTCAAGAGTGTTTGTTTCATTTCACCTCTGATAGAAAACTGAGACTGGAAATGGGTTTGCTGCCAGCTGTTTTTAGCATCTGTCCAAACGGCATAGAAGATTTAGGGAAATCACCTTGCATCATTCACAGTTTATTGAATTTACAGTGTTCTGTTGCACCTGGTTCAGTAGTTGAATATTCTAGACTTGGACCTGAGGTGTCAATAGGAACTAACTGTATTATCAGTGGCTGCTCTATTGACACAAAAGCAGACATACCACCAAATACTTTCCTGACAACACTAAGCATGAGGATTGATGGAGAATTAATGTATGTGAGCATGGTGTTTGGGATAGAAGATAATTTGAAAAAGAATGTGACAGACCTGACAGATACACAGTTGCTAAGCTTTTTTGGAATCAGCCTTGTACAGTTCTTGGAGCTCTGGGGCCTGAGTGTTTCAGGTGAGCTCTTTTCTGGTGACAAGACACATCTGAGTTTATGGACAGTTCGGATTTTCCCAGTTTGCTCCACTTTAAGTGATTCAGTGAAAGTGTCATTAGGGATTTTAAATTCAGTGCAGAACAAGTCACCTTTTAAACTGAATGGTTTTAAGCTCTTGTCTGTTGAAGAAATGCTTCAGTACAAAGATGTAGAAGACATGTTGAAGTTCCGGCAACAACTGTATGAAGAAATCAGTCTACAGAAACAAAAAGAGAAATCTGATTTATAAAATATATGAAAGTGGTATATTTCCCTCATTCCTTAATTTGAAGACGATTGATTGCTTTCAAGCTTGCAAAACCCCAGCAGCAAGCACTACACACACATTTTCTGTGTTTTTCATTGAAGTGGAAATAATGAAACTGCATTAACTGTGTTATTGTAGCATAACATTAATAATGCAAAAAATGCAGATAAACTATTCTTTTGATGAAAAAATTAATGAAATATTTCAAATCTATGAAAACACAAAAGAGGCAAATTTTCATAGCTACCCATTATTATTATGTTTCCATTTTTTATTAATTCAAGTGTGGAATAGAACTTGTTAATTAGAAATTTGATTGAAACCCTCTTAAAACTTTTTCAAAGAATAATGTTACCTCTAGCAAAATTTTTCACTTTCCAGGTTTGTTTGTTGCAGGTGGGCAAAATGCTTGTGCATTTTAACATGTCTATTTAAAGCTTTGCTGAATATTGAGACATCAGCATGAAAGTTAGCGTGCATGTTTCCATCACCTTTCTACATTTCTTATGGAAATTGCAGCTCCATCCTCATGCCTGTTTTTAAGGCAAATATGGCAGAGTCCAGAAAAAACAAATTGTAAGGAATTGTACCATTAAAGCAAGACTTCCCAAACACTGTACTTCTCAATTTGGAATGATAAAGTTTAATTTCAAATCTTTTTTAGTAATTTCCAAATCGCCAGTTTAAGGATATCCTGTCGTAATTTTGAGTTTCTGACCATTTCTGTGTTTGAGTTACTTAGCTGCTCTGTCAAATTGTATGTATAGATATGGATGTTAATTGTCACTTGATCATTTGTCTGTCCTTTTATTGACTGATTAATAGAAGTTAAATATCTTGTAAGCCCCAGGTGAGGAAATTGTGCTGTGTAGTCATAAACATGTTTATTCAGGAATAAAGTCTTCTGAGCTCAATGGGATTTACTCTGTGGTAACTAGGTACAGTATAAGGTTTTTGACTTACAGAACAATCCTTAACTTTCATGTTTAAGATTACATATTTATTTATGGCACTCTTTAACAGATTTCAATTTTAGTTGACTTTTTTCTATTTTAATACTTGCAATACTGCTATTTTATAATTTGTTTTGTATGACATTAATTTGATTTATTATATTTCTTTAAAAATGTTTTTGTAAGATGCTTTGAAGTAAAAGGTGGAGTATAAAACATATAAATAAAATCATGGATTGATTAAATACCATTGTTGTCAGGTTTGGTTTTGTGTGTATACAGTTCTTTTCTGTTTATCGTCACTTTGGTGTTCAACTGATTGTGCAGTCTGCAATACTGAAGCATTGAGTTGTTCCATTATGTCTTTGTTCAGTTTTGAACAAAGTAAAAATAATAATTTTGTGGCTAAACTGCCAGGTAAGACAAGAATCTAATAGAATTATTCCAGCCCCTGCTCCCTCTGCAGAGAAAAGAAGGCCATGCTTTGTGAGCCCAGGGCAAAATGTGCCAGTTCTTCCCCTCTGGGTAGCCTAAAAGTCCAGACTGAAACTGGCTTGTCCAGAAGATTCAGATCCACTTCAGAGGTGGTTTTTTTTGGGGTGTGTGTGTGTGTGTGTGTGTGTATTGTAATTCCAGTTTGAATATACAGTCCACCCTCTATATTGGCATGCAAACAATCTATAACTTGGACCATCTGTGGATGACCCCCACCCCATTATTGTGAATGGTGGTGTGTGGATGGAACCATGGCAACACTGTCACATGCACTTCATGCATCCATTGGCACTAATGGGACATGAAATCCCATGTTTTTCATCTGTGGGGGGAGGTGTGGAATGGAACTCCCATCGATACAGAGGATAGACTACATTTAGATGTTGATGGGAGTCACTATGGAGTCAAGCAGAGGGGCAGGAAAGTGGCCCAAAGCTGCTTCTTCTGAGAGCAGGCTGAGACCCCATTGACTGCACTGACCGCTCCCAGAGTGGCCTGCATGCGCACACCATAACCATTCAGCATAGCCATGCTGCTGGGTTGTTTTTTAATTTTGTCCCTACCATCCATGTCTACTGTCACAGGAACACACTGCCAGCAAATGCCTCCTGCCTAGATGCCATCCCATTGGATGGCCACCCTCTTTGATTGTGCAATCGCACCTGAGACCCTGCACTGGACATCAGAGCAGAGTTATGCCCGGTAAGACACTGGCAATGCACAATCATGTCACCCTTCACACCCTGCCCCATCTTGGGACTGTCTGGTTTGTGTATATTGTACTTATAGCCATTGGAGGTGTCACACTCATTTTTTTCCTATTGCTGCCTTGATAGCAGGTTTCATTCTTTTTAAATGTGAACCTAAGTGTTAAGGTTAGGATGGAGCACTTAGTTGGATTGGGTCATTTGATTTAAGGTTTATCTTTGGCTACTTTTTCAGGTTAAAAGAGGAACAATTTGGTATAGAAACATATGCACACTTACCTTTGTACCCCCTAACAGTCAGCCTCGCAAACAAAATCCCTTTCCCATTATTTCAAAATGTCTATTTTTGTAATCATCCAAAGCCTTTTCATTCCAGCCGTCTTTTATGCAAATGCTTATTCAACAGCTTTAACCACAAGACTGACACACAAACTTTGCATGCTTTGTAGAACTGGCATATTAAATAGAACATTGGGATTCCAGTAATTCAGATTCTTTCATTCTTTTTATAATTTTTATATGAAAAATAAGAGTTTGTTATGCATACATTCTAACAGGTACATGGTGGATAGAAATTACAGAAGTATGAAATGCATCCTATTCAAGTAATAAACTAAGGCAATCTTTTTATTTATAGGGGTTTGTTCATAAGTATTAGAATCCCGATCTTTGCCCTCCATCATTCAATCTCAGTTATTTTTGCTTCCAAGCACTTTATTATTTCCCCCTTTTTGGCACCTTATCAGGGTTTTCTAATTTATTTGTGCTGAACTGGCCTCCATTTATATGACTCCCATTTCACTTTTTAGCAGATCTTGGAAAAGTAACTACTGGGGTTTTGTTGTTGTTAACTGCCTTTGAGTCGACCTCAACTCATGGGAGTCCTGTGGATGAGACATCTCCAAGAACCATCCTCATCCTCTTTGCTCAGGTCCTGTAGCCTTCCTGTTTTAAGTTTAACCATCTAGTGGTTTATAAATAATAATAAAAAAATATTAGTGTGTGATCTTAATCTCTGCCCTCAAACTTTCCATGCATTATTGTCTTTTCCAATGAGTTGTGCCTTCCACGATGTTGCCAAAGCAGTAGACTTCCATGATGTGGCCAAAGTAGGCTGAAGTCTCAGTTTAGTCCTCTTGGCTACCCCTCCTAGAACTCCCCTTTCTAGGAGTGGTAGCTTAAAAGTATATTTTTCAAGGTTGTACTTCTAGGAAGAGCTACATTAGCACACATGATCTGCAAAGACGTTTTCTAGATCCCATTGTCTTGCTAGGGTGTGTGGAGCTTATTAACACCCTTTGAGGGTGTCTTTTTGGGGGGAGGGGGGTTCAACCCAGGCCCTGGGCTGTTATAGTTGTGATTCAAGTCACTCAAGCATAATTCATAATACTCACACATCATTCCCTGTTTCATTCCAAAGGGCACAGTAGATCAAGTGCATGAACCCACTGTCTCTCTCCACAATCCCCTCTTGGCCTTCTGCTGCACTGGCATTGCATAAGATGTTTGCACATACAAACATTTGCACTAATACAGACAGCCATTGTGCAAGCTGGGAATGAGTGATGATGGATGGCCAGACTTTGAAACCATCTCATACAGAAAAGAAATCAAAAGTTCTTCCTTCTCTGGTGCTGCTTACCCTTAAGACCCTCCAAACCTGGAAAAAAACAGCAACAAAATACCCTGCCAACCTGGAAACACCCTGAAATGTCAAGTAATGCTATGCAATGTGACAACTCAACTCCCATTGCCTTGAAAAGAATAATCTGCTGTTGTGAGGCTTCGGACAGGTTGAAGAAGATGTATTTCTTAATGGTCAGTAAATGTATGATATTTCATGTGTTTTGTGTTCAGATGCTAATTAATGTAAGCCAATTTGATAGGAGGGTGTATATATACTGTAATAAAAGAACGTAACAATAATGGTTGTCATGATTATTGTGTAGTGGACATCAATAACAAATGCAGAAATAGAAAGGATACTTGCCATCTTATGTACACATTTTGGTGCCTCACAATTAGACACATACACCCCAGATATCTGAAAATTGCCTTTGCTCTGATAGTAGAAAACTTAAAATGATCATCTGACCAACCATGTTTCTGAGAGCATGTACAAAGGGGAAAACAATTCTTGCTTAAAAAACCCAACATAGGAATAGTGCTTCTGAGGAAATATAAGAAATGGTGAAAAGAAGTTTAGATGGGGGTTTGGCTGCTTTGAAGAGCTGGGAGCTTTCAATGCTGCCTGTCTTAGTGAGAATACATGCCCCTTTTAGACACTGAAAACTTCTGCTGTCCTTTTGCTCTGTAACACATTTCTAGGAAAAACTTTCTTTTTGTGAAAAAGGTCTGGGAAGGGAATAATAATAGTAGCAGCACTGGGAAAGTTACTTTGTTAACCCTGCTGACTTAGGAATCTTTTGGGCGAAATAGACTGCCCCTTTGCGCTGTCTTCTGGACGGTTTAGGAGTGCGATGTTTATATGCTGCACACTCCCAGGCTGCCCAGACGACACCCAGCCACTTACATGGGGGTGGCTTCATGATGATCCAATGGTGCTGCAAGCTGCCGGAGCGTCATGAAGCCAGGTTCCTGCCGCAGTGTGGGTGGAAAAGACGACTTTTTGCTGCCCCAAAAAGCAGTGGATATTTGCTGCTCCTTTTTTGGGCGGCTTCAAAGTGGATTGGGACTGTGGTGTGTGGTTGCTGTGGCCCCAATCCAGTTTCAGAAGGGGCTGTTTCAAGCCACCCCTTCCACCAGACTACTATGACAGTGGAAAAACTAATTTTAAAAAAACAAACCTTTTTTTTTACCTGAGAGAATACATCTCTAGGAATCTGTAGGTCCTCCAGCACAACTTTGTGGTCAACAACTGCCAGAAGAACCATGCTGGAAGACCTACAAATGCCTAGAGAAGTGTTTTCTATAGGAATCTGTAGGTCTTCCAGTGCAACTCTGTGGACAACTTCCAGCAGAATTTCTCTGGAGGACTTAGAGATTCCTAGGGAGAACATATTAATCAAACTCACAAATGAATCTGCAAAAGTCAAAGTTGCAAATGTGGAATGAAGCATTTTTACATACAGATTTTGAAAAAAAAAAAGGCTTCCAGAGAAACTTGCAAACATCAGTAATGACATCACTAATGAGTTCATGGCATGAGTGTCCAGCAGTTAATCAAATTCAGAAATAAAGGCTTCAGTAGTTAAAACTCAGCAAACCTTTATTCAGTAACTATAGATCCACATTAGAAATATTCACTGTCAGAACTAAACAGCAAGTATTACATTGCCTAATTAAAAGACAAATAATGTCAAAATACTGAACTGGTATTTCATTCATTACCTACTCAAATAATTCCCATACCTCCTCCCCCTTTGTTCTTTCCTCCAGCTTCTTCCCAGCAGAATGACTGATGTCACAGTCCATGGCTGACTCCTCTATTTTGTGATAACCATTCCCTTACATTAATTATTACACTGCATATCCCATCACTGTACCTCAGCCTGCCCCTAAATTCATGAGGGTAAAATGCAAAAGCAGCACTTGACACAGGTTTATAATCTGAAAGAGACAATATAAAAGGGAAAGGGGTTGGGAGAGAAGAGAAGAAAAGCCTTGTCATTAGCAATAAATAAACTAGTTAAGTATGCTGAGTTCCATAAAAATGTTATTCCATTACAAGATGCTAGATATGTGCTACATACAAAAAAATTTGCCAAAATGGCTAAGGCCCTTTCTGGCATTGTAATGTCTAAACTAATAGGAAATAAATAAAATGGATTTGTAATAGTAATAGTTGATTAGTTAGACTAGCACACTTATATTTGTTGGACACTATTGTCTTACTCATTTTGTGTTTCTCCTTATCTGGGACTAATATGGCTAGCGTCACAGCTTTATCACAATTTATTTAAAATCTCAAAGCAGACTTTTCTTTGTCTTTGTTTGTGTTTACTACTGCTCTTTGTCAGATTTAGTTACTGCTCTTTGTTGCCAGTGGCTTCTCAGCTCGATTCTAACCTCTTCTTCAAGATTACATCCTTATGTTTCTGAGCGTTGCAGTAGCAAGTACCAATTCAATAAATAGCCTACAGTTCCTTTTTCTTACACAAACTTGAAATCTTGCAATAGCTTCTGGCAATACTACCTGCCCCTTCCTGACCTCACACAGCTTCCAGAAGCTTCTCTGTTAAGTTGATTGATATGCCTGCTCTTCCTCTTCTCCTTATCTCTGTGGAAGCTGCCACATATATAGCCTATGCCACTTTTCAATCCCGAATGTTTTTTATACCTCCATTGATTCTGATGGCTTTCATATCAGCCCTTTCTATCTGCACTATGTGAATTATCATTTCAGAATGCAAAGCGTAATTTTACTTTTAAAATAATTATTAAATACCCTTTTGCTGTTATAACATCATTTACATTTTCTTTTATTTATTTATTTTTCAAATTTTAAATACAGTGCTTGGACATTAATCAGTAGAACAGTACTGTGTTCTGTGTTAACAGAAAATGAATGCTGAACATATAAACATCTTCAAGAATATAAGATTTAGCTGCAGATTGTCAACTTCATTTTGGCACAACTTTAAACTCTTCACTGTTTATCGTTGCTTTCCAGTTCACACCAGTAAAATACAGAAATGGATACTGTTGATCATTTGCTCTCATGGTGGTCTGCTTATAGACTCACCATTGCTGGCTTCAGTTGTGTAGGAACTGGTTATCTCTAACCTCTAATAGAAAAATTAGGACTACAGGGAGATCTTTCATAAATGTAAGTGTTGCATTAAAATGTATTCTACAGAGATGGATTTACTAATGTTCTCAGACATATCCAGTTGTTTCACAGTAAGCTCGTAAACAAAGTATTTAAATAGCATGATTGACCATACTGGAAATTCGGGCTACTGGGATCCCTCGATGTCACTTAACTATACTTTTATGCTAGTACATGGTCAGTGGGAAATTAGGTCTTAACCTTTAAAGTGCTTTACAGCTGGAGATCAGAAAGGAATTGGTTCCACAAGTCTCCATCAGTACAACAATATGAGTTTCAGAGGCCCTGCTCTGTCTCCTCACTGTCTAAGATATGCTGAGTGAATGCCAACAACAGTGGTGTCACTGTGATTTTTGGAATGCACTCTTCAGGATGCACCTAGATTTAACTTTTCATTTTCTCTGGATTTTTATTTTAATCTGTTTGTTCTTTGTGCGTACTTATTTATTTATTTATCTGCTTTGTATGTATTTTTGTACCCTTTTGTTATGATTTGAAATTTTGTAACCCATCCTCAACATTTAATTGAAGGGCAGGGATAAATCCCTATAGAAAATAAGTAAAATTACCTTTGACCCAAGATGAACAGCCAATTCTTTCTAGCTTTTAGCTTTCAGCAGTGATGGTATAGGTAAATTTGAATCAAACTCACCTCCCATTCCTCTCCTGCCACTATGGCATCAAGGATTACATAGAACAAGTAATCATGGCTCAGCTGTAAAACAGGGGCAGGATAAAGGTGAATAAATATGCCAGCTCATTTTAGCTTGATCTGCCTTCACTGAGGAGAGCCATAGGCAGTTCAAAAACATTTCACTGTCCACATAAACATACATGCAGAAGTATGCATGATCTTAAAAGACAATAGAAGAAAGAGGAGATTTATGATGAGTCCATTTTCAAGCAAAGGTACCCCATCCCATCCCATCCCCAAGACACCTCCCAAAGCGTACCAGTCATGGAGAAGTTAAAGCTATCATGACACAGAAATGTTTCTAAGCACAGAGGAATAGGTTTATTTATTCAATTTATATCCCGCTTTTCTTCCAATATGTGATCCAATGCAGTTTGCAATGTAATTGACTAGAAAATCGTTAAAACAATATGTAATACTGTTTTGAAAATCATTAAACCATTTAATTAAAATTTTAATTTAAATTGTTAAATCATACTCAAAATATATTTTTAAAAAGAGCACACCCAGTCCCAAACAGTAACAGGCTGAAGACCTGTTTAAATAAGATGTTTGCCTATGGCAAAAAGAGCAGGGAGGGGGTCAACTAAGTTTCCCTTGGGATGGTGATCCATAGCCTACATGCAACCACTAAGAAGGCACTCTCCTGTGTCCTCACCCTGTGTGACAGCGATGGGATGACTTTTTGAAAGGGATCTAGGAGTCCAGGTATACCACAAGTTGAACATGAGTCAACAGTGCGATGCGGCAGCTAACAAGGCCAATGTGATTTTAGGCTGCATCAATAGAAGTATAGTGTCTAGATCAAGGGAAGTCATAGTGCCACTCTATTCTGCTTTGGTTAGGCCCCACCTGGCATATTGTGTCCAGTTCTGGGCACCACAATTGAAAAAGAATGTGGAGAAACTGGAGCATGTCCAAAGGAGGGCAACTAAAATGGTGAAGGGTCTGGAAACCATGCCCTATGAGGAACGCCTTAGGGAGCTGGGTATGTTTAGCCTGGAGAAGAGAAGGTTAAGAGGTTATATGACAGCCCCGTTTAAGTATTTGAAGGGATGTCATATTGAGGAGGGAGCAAGTTTGTTTTCTGTTGCTCCATAGACTAGAACGCGGAACAATGCATGCAAGTTACAGGAAAAGAGATTTCATCTCAAGATTAGGAGGAACTTCCGAACAGTAAGGGCTGTTCGACCAGGGAACTAACTCCCTCGGAATGTGGTGGAGTCTCCTTCCTTGGAGGTCTTCAAACAGAGGCTGGATGGCCATCTGTCGGGGATGCTTTGATTTAGATTTCCTGCGTGGCAGGGGGTTGGACTGGATGGCCCTTGTGGTCTCTTTCAACTCTATGATTCTATGGTTTGGGTGAGTGGCATTCATACAGAATGTGAATATGTAATGTGTGGCTCAGAAAAAATAGATTACTGTATATAAGCAAACTGGCACTATAGTCGAATGTGTAGAAGTAACTGGATAACAATTAAACCATGTGGAAACATTCAAAATAAAACAAGACCTGGCATTTTATTTATGGGGCAGGAATGAACATGGGAGGCTGCAAAGAGAGTTAAAACGGTGAACACATACTGATTCTCTGACTAAATCTGTGACTGCCTCTGACATGCCTTGGAAAATAAAGGCTTGAAGTCAAGTTTTAATTCCCCTCTGACACTGTAGCATGATGTAATGTCTCCCTAATATTATTTATTGTTAAAGTTATCCTTAACCTTCATCATATATCATTACTAATCAGTGAAGTTATGTTTTCTTTCCTCCACTGCCACCCATCCCCAAATTCAATCCTGCAAACATTCTTCTTGGGATAAAATTCAAAAGAGTTTGGATGGTTAGAATATACCCTCTAGTGTTTCAGAGATGAAAAGCATAATGTGTGGCCAAGCAACATTGGATTGTAGTGCCTGAGCCTACCAAGAAGAACAAAATTTTTCCCTCTTCTCTCCGATCCCAGTTTGCAGCAGCTGAAGTAAGCTAAGGACACAGAAAGAAAGTGGGAGAAGTCGAGACAAACTGGGACATTTTAAAAGCAGCTGAAAAAGTGGGACAACAGAGGGTTAATTGGGATTGTCCCTATCTTTGAGACAGTTGGAGAGTATGTTAGAAAGGCTTGGCTTCCTTCTGTGTGAACAGAATTTTGAACTACTTGGGCCTTTGGTGTGCTCCAAGTCTTTTTCTATATTCTTAGCAGATACAGGGCCATGGTTTTTATTAAGAGTGTGGTGGTGTTTTCTCACTGTAATAAGGAATGGTTTTACAATTAAGTACACAGAAAACCACATATACACAGACAATCCACCCCAGCTACTACATTAAGTGTTGGCTAATAATCTGACAATATCTGGAAAGTCATTTATGATAAATGATATGCTCTGCCCACTTTTCTGTCTGATGTAATTTTCCAGTGTTCCCATGTTTAGGTTTCCCTGGAAAAAGAGATAGCTGTAGATTTGTGGGATGTATGTAATTTTTAACTTTTTTTAACAAAAAAAAAAATCAATCTGGGAATTCTTGTAGTGCAAAACAATCCTACAGGCAGCATATTCCACAGAAGGGCAACCCTAAAAGGTGATTTTTAGACCTCAGAGTCAATCACCCTAAAGTTAGCTGACAAACATCTTGGCCAAAATGGCTTTAAGAAGTGTCTTCAGTGATTATATTCCTCCTAACGTTTCGCAGTTGAAAACCTGGACTTGTGTAGCCAAACAATAGTAAAGTGTGCTCAAGATGACAAATGTTATTAATGAGGAACAACACAAAAGCTAGGAGGGGGTTGCAGCAGCTTGCTTTTGCCTGAGCCCATTAGAAATAATCCTTAATTAGAAATGCCTTGACAGCCTCTTTCCTCTTCTCCCTTTTAGTTAACTGAGTGCAAATTACTTTGGCAATTTGAAAGTGGGTTGCAGCAATTGAAATAAGATGAGAAGTGGTAAGAGCAGAGAGAAAACAAAATGTTTTAAAAGCAGGTGGGGAAAAATGAGATGACAGAGGATTAATCAGTATCATCCCAACTAGGACATGTTGGAAGGTATGCTATTCCCTGGAAATTTAGCATTAATTTTCCAGACAAGTGAAAAGGTTAGTGGCTTGACCACTGAACCATAAACAGTCATTTTGGTCCCATTTGGAGTTTCCATAATTTTCTACCAACCAAACTGGGACAAATTACAAAAATTGTAGGACAAAATTAGGTTAAAATGTGGGACAAATGTAGGACAACAATTTACTACCCCCCCCCAAAGTAGAACATTCAAGAAAAATGCATGGGACACAACCAACTAAAAGACAAAAACATTAATATATTATATATATAAATCCTATATTAGAAATCTTGTTGCACAGCACCCACCCTGAGACTAAATGCATCTGAGGAAGCAGACTTAGGAAAGCTCATGCTGCCAACTTCTTTTTTCAGTTGATGATGATAAAATATAATAATAATAGAATTCAAGGACATAGAGATTTTGGAGCACCTCTGAGACTAAATGCATCTGAAGAAGCGTGGAAGGAAGTAGCGTTGGAAGAGGACCAGGGTTCGATCCCTTGCTTGGCCACAAAAAAACCCCACTGGGCTAGTCACAACTTTCTCAGGCCTCATGGAAAGGGGCAGGCAAACCCCTTATGAACAAATCTTCCAAGAAAACCTTGGGCAAGTCACACTCTCTCAGCCTCAGAGGAGGAAAAGGCAAAACACCTCTGAACAAACATTCCAAGAAAACCCTTGGGTAAGTCACACACCGAGGCTGCCCTCCTGCCAAGCCAAAGGCGCAGCAAGGGTGGCGGCAACCACATCCTTTCCTCCCAGCCCTCCTGGCAGAGAGAGGCCTAGAAGGCCTAAGTCGCCTGGTGCCACACCCAAAACCTTGCTGAACGTGGCCTGGTAGGACTTTGTGGAGAGGGGAGGATGGGACACACTGCCATTCGTGAAGTTTTGGGGTGGCAGCGGGCAGCCTAGCTCCCCCTGTGGGGAATCATAGAGTTGGCAGAGACTGCAAGGGCCATCCAGTCCAACCCCCTGCCAGTGCAGGAAATCTAAATCAAAGCATCCCCGACAGATGGTCATCCAGCCTTTGTTGAAGGGATGGGGCTACCACTGCCCCAAAACATCACTGAATGGCACCCAAACAGAAGCAGGGGCAGCATGTGGCAAGCCCAGCCCAGTCCCAACCCCAACTCCCCCAGACCCAGCAGGACCTATGCCTAGGCAGGCCTTGTAAGACCTTGTTTCTGCTGCACTGCCTCTCTCAGCCTGTCTCCATTCCGCAGCTCTCTCAGCGAAAGCTCCTTCCTCCTCTGGGCCTGGCCAATTGGACCGAAGGAGCTGGAAGCCCTCCCCCTGGCGGCAGCCTCAGTCTCCCACAAACATAGCACTGGCAGGCCTGTTGGGAAAGGAAGGCCAAGCCTAGGGAGAACGAGTCACTGAGCTGAGACTAAGGCAAGAACTGAGAGTCTGGGACAGCTGTCTAAAGCAGATGGGACATTCCCAAGCCTGAAAAACCGAGGCTGTCCTGCTGAAATCGGCATATGGCAACCCTAGACCCATTGATCCTTTTCTGAGAACCGAGCCATGACGTAGTGTTTGTGTACTGGACTAGTACTCAAGCTCGAATCCCAGCTCAGCCATTGAAACCCACTAAGTGACCTTGGCAAGTCATAACTGTCTCCAGCCTCAGATTAACATCTCTGCATTGGAGATACGCACAAGACAATACAGGCAAAACTCCTCTAAACAAATATTGCGTGAGAAAACCACATGTGGGTTGACCTTAGGGTCACTATGATCAGAAACAATTTAAAGGCACACAACACAACAACAAATCCTTTCTGTTCAAGCAAATGCCTATATAGCAATCCTGTAACAATTTTATCCACCATGGAAACTAGAACTGGGGGGAAATCAAATGAAAAGCTAAAGATAACAGCTCTGTGGTGAACGATATTCCCTTCACAACTAAGATCCCATTCTCATTTCATGCAATATTTATTTGCTAAACTGACACCTCTGGACAGCAACCAAATGGTTGTGTCACAATTTTTCAGGATAAATAATCTCTTTCCTGCTCATCCTGGATTGCAGTGTTAGAATGTAATCCTATATATGTCTATTCAGAAGTAATTCCATTGATTTCAATTTTAAAGAAGTAACTAAATGTATGAACTCATCATACACACACAAACACCGGAGGGTTTCTGTGTAGCTGGATAACAGGTTCTTGATACTGGATACCAGTTGTCCCTGAGACCACAGGAACTGCATGTCTTATATAATCTCTTGAATTTTTTTTCCTGCAGTTATAGAACAACAGCTGCCATACCACCCACAAAAGTGAACGCTCCTCCTGAGCAGTTTTTTTTTTTCTTTGCACAAAATGTCTGCTGTGGAATGTGTAAAAAGTGTTTGCTAACACCTTTGCTATGTTCAACATTATGTGTCTCCATTTCGAGCATTTAACATACATACACAGTGACATGAGCACAGGGCCCAGTCTTGGGATATTTTGCGCGCGCTTATATGTCATGCACAGGAGCAACGTTTGCTATAAGCACCTTACACTAGATGCTAGATCGGGAACCGCGTTACTCTCTTTCGTGAATGTAGTGATAGGGTCTCACTCGGCATCAACGGGCTGAGTTATGGAGGCGGATCGGAATGAGAGACGATCCTAGTCTTAGAGGGGTGTGCCATTGATCCTGGCTAAAACATTGCCGAACGAGCACGGAGACGGCGAGTGCTCTTACGGCCCAGGGCACGGAAGGCCTTGGATCTCATGCCGACGACGAGGACAGGGAGTGGTAATAGGATGACGCGCA
Source organism: Sceloporus undulatus (assembly GCF_019175285.1). NCBI lineage: Eukaryota > Metazoa > Chordata > Lepidosauria > Squamata > Phrynosomatidae > Sceloporus > Sceloporus undulatus. Next base: position 94,566,702 of record NC_056525.1, read on the forward strand.
ATCAAAAGCGAACAAACAAGTGTGATGACCAGAAAACAAGGAATAGCACAACGCAGGTAGGCATGAGTCGCTAGGACCGGCGGGGCAGGAGGGGCCGAGCAAAAGGCCAGGGATGGTGGGGGAATGCTGGTAGGGAAGAGGGAGGAGGGAGCAGCAGGCTGAGGGGGCGGGCGGGCCAAACGCGACCGGGAGTCGAGCGGGGAACGTCTAAAGCTGGAGCGTGAGGGCGTGGTCATAGAGGGACGCAAGGAAGTACACGACAGCAAGAACGAAGAAGAAACAACGAAGAGGAGCGAGGAAGAGCCAGGGAGCGGCAAGGACGCAGCGGGGGGAAAAGGAGCATTGGGGCAACGGCAAAAGAAAGGGGCGAGAACAGCCACAGTAGCCCAAAAACCCACAAAAAACCGTAAAGAAAAACGGAGTGAATTCCGTGGCAAGGTGGAGGTTCGTCGGTGTTCAGGGATGTGTACACAAGTGCAATAGACATTAGGAAGGCGTAAGGAAGGCCACGTAGGTTCACAGGAGGCTCCAGGGGTTGTGAGAGGGGTTTTGGTGAGGTTCTAACCAAACTGGCTTTGAAAGGATTAGGAGTTAGGTCTGTAAATTAGAAGGTTCAAGTAGACGGGTTAAGCGGTTTGAAAGTTGGGTAGTAGTAAAGGTTCAGGTTGCCCGAACAGCGATTAGATGGCGAGTGTGGAACAACGAGGGTTTGATTGGGACATCAGAGGGTGTGTTGTTGAGTTAAAGGTCAGGTTAGGGTTTAAAGTGTCGGGTGGTTGTCAAAACAAGGCCCATTGGAGGTTAGACTGAGAGATAGCATGGACGGCTTAGGAAGTACTGCGTGAGTCGTGTAGGGGGTAACAGACCTGCGTAGTGACATGTAAGAAGTATTATGCGCACGTGCGGCTCTGAGAATGTTCTTTCCAGAGTTCATCACGTAGATGAAAACGTGTTCCTGGAATGGGATAATAGTAACCTACCACTTATTAACCGACAGGCAGGTTAGAATCAAAACGGGAATCAGAAACGGGAGTCAGAACGGCAGTTTACCATGTAATACCTCAAGCACTGTGTCGGATTAGTTGCCTTGAGTAGTTCACGTTGGTGCGTGAAACCGTTCTCAGAACGGTTTCGCTTGTATGTAAGTTGTTTGAGTATGGGCTGTCAGCTTCTGAGCGTGAACGTCGCTCGAACTCAGTGTGTTGGATGGGGAACCTCAGGGAGAGTAAGGCGCTGGCCAGCACCAGGAAAGAGGGAAAAGGGGAGGCGTTGGCCATGGAGCTCTAAATCAGGGGAATTGAAGACAGATTGGCAGCATCGCCTGGAGTAGGGATGTAAAGAATATTCTCCAAAATAAATTGCGAAAGATGAGGAGAACAATGGATGCACAGGTTTCGGACAAATGTCTCCAGTAACCATGTAGGAGAGGAGAAATTCCTGAGTGATTCTCAGAGCAATGAGCTCAGGTCTATGGAACTAGGGTCGGAGCATTCCATGGAGCCAATGCATATTTTTAATAATTTGCAAAAATGAAGGGAAGAGAGACAAAATTTGTTGAGCTGACAAATTCGACCGTCCAGCATGTGGGTGATTGTTGCATAAGAAAGAGCCTATCATTTCAAAGTAGGACCCTGGCTTTTAAACCAGGGGCTAGTTTCCTTTGATTTAGTGTGAAAAAACCAAAGACAGTAACATAAAATGGAGGGAGCCACGTTCTCCACTTATTACTATCTGGCAGCATGATGCCATTCAAATTCTCAACAAAAGAGAAGAAGGAAGGGTGGGGATGTCAAATCAATAAGATTATAATTTAATGCCCAGCGTCTTACTTCTGCAGCCAAAAAGGCTATCAGAGCAGCGTATACAAATTACTAGATATTTCCCTGGCCCTCAGGCTTGCAAAGTCTAAAGGGACAAGAGACAAAGGAGGAAAGTGTCGAATGAAGTGGCTAGGGCAGAAAAGTTCAGGCGCAAGATTCCTCAATTCAGTGCCCAGCATTCATCTTGGTTGTGAGGGTCGATCATTCCCTCCTTCAGACATCAGCAGAGCAGAAGGACAATGACCATCTCTCTCATCTTTCTGACAACCTCTCCCATGTGGTGATGACTAGAAGGTCCATAGCCAATGAGAGGTGATGAGGTGACTGGAATGCGAAATTGATGATCGATTTCGATTATAAGATAGATAGATAATAAACTGTTAATTGTCCTTACCCCCAAAAAGTGCCTGAGGGTGACGTTCAGGTGATGTATTTGAAGTTGGTTGGAGCGTAGCGTGTTTTCGAATTCTCTCAGGCTCACAACGTATAATAATATTATCACGGACCACATAGAAGCTGCGTCATCTAAGAAGGCGACAAATTACTTTTAGTGCTATGGGAAAAATCCGGTGGGATTGTGCCAGTATGTGGTGTGCCAAATCATGATCAGTGCATCGTCGTGACAAAGAAAGGCTAAATGTCTTTCACAAAACGTACAATACCCAGAATAGTGGTGTTGTTGTGTGTTTGTTTGTGTATTATTGTCTTATATCCCGAGTGGGTTCGATGCCCACCTTGGCCAAGACACACCATCTTACTCAGCCTGGTGGTGGGTGTAAGCATATACAATGCAAGCATTACTACACTTTCAACAGCTCCACATGTTTGCTGGTCCGTTGTGTGTAGTATGTTATATATATAGTATATGTGTGTGTGGTGTGAGTGTGTGGTGTGTGTAATGTATGTATATATATACAAACACACAAGAGATGTTGTGAATGTCAGAGCATTACATGTCAGCATATAACACTTTCAGGCAGAGCTCCAGTTTGTCGGTGTTGGTGTATATAATATAGTCTATATAGATATACTGTGTGTTGTGTGTGTATATATATGTATGATTATGGTAATACTATATAATCTACGAACACACAAGGAAGATGTGTGTGGTAAGGCATATACTGCACATGCACATTAAACTTTTCACAGCAGCTGCCACAGTGTTTTGTGTGATGTAATTATCTATATATATATATATAGATATATAGATATAATATGCGTGTGTGTATTGTAATATGTAATGTATGTAGTGTATGTATGTAGAGATATGGCCAAACACACAAAGAATGTGTGTGTACAGCATATTCACGATGCAGGCACGTTAACACTTTCAAGCAGCTTCCACAGTTGTGGTGTGAGTGTGTACTATATTATTTAGATATCTCTAGTAAAATTATATAGCATAGCTGCGTGTTGTAGGTATGTAATATTGTATATGTACCGGTAGGTACTGTTATGGTCTGTACTACCAAACACACAAACCACCGCAGTGTGGTGTACATATAGCAATGACTAGGCATTGCAGCACTGATACACTCTTCAGTCAGCTCGCCACAGTTTTGTGTGCAGTTGTATGTCGATATAATATATAGAGATACTAGTCTATATAATTAGTAATAAGATATATTCGCGTAGGTGTAGTAATATGAAGGAAGTATGTAAGGTCGGATAGGCTTATGTAGTGTAATATAGATATAAACAAACACACAAAGAAGTGTGTGGTAAATGCAGATACACTGGGCAGCATTGGACAACACTGTTCAGCTATGGCTCCACACGTGTCTGGTGGGGGGTTGTGGTGTGGTAAATGCGTGGGTGTAATCTGTATAACTGTAGGTGTACTATACTAGACTACTACTCATATCACACACACCACACACAACACCCACCCACACACACACACAAAGATGTGTGTGCAAAAAACGCAGATTATACATGCAGCATTACAAAACTTGCGGCTTCGCTCCGAACAGTTTTTGTGTTGTGTGATGTATACACACACACACACACACAGTACAGTCTGTGTAGTGTACACATATAAATAAACGGCTTCACACTTTTGGCAGTAACACTGATAAGTGGTGGTTGTGTGGGGATATTTCTGTCACATCAACTCCTGTGCCTATGTATTATTATTATGAGTATTATTATTATTATTATTATATTATTATTGTGTATTGTATTAGACCGTTGGCAGTACCATGGGAGAAGGTGCAGAGTTGGATTCCCATGGTATGTCCGGTCTCATAAGCAGAAGGGGGTTGGGAAGACGTGGGAGGTTGTCCTTAGAGGGTCCCTTCTAGCATTTCTTGTTTGAGGCTGGGCTTGTTTTTTTTCACCTTTGTGTGTGTTGCGCCTTCAGGGTATTTTTAAGCATAGGAATGTTGTTTAAAAACCTCTGCTGGCCAAACTTCCTTTTGGAGATGGTAATTGAGTTGGAAGTGCAAAGTAATTAGCATAATTATTAGCCGCCTTGTCTTTTTGTGTCATGTCAGAGAGAAATCTGTGAAAAATAGTTTCGCTGGCTGCTTGAAAAGTGAGTAGAAGATAGTCACCATTTGAAAGAGAGATTGGGTGAGGAAGTAATATGTTGATGTTTAGGAAAAAATTACCATCACTATCAAAGCTGCTTTCCGCCGTCTGACACGATGGAACCGAAAAAAAAACATGGGTTTGCTCCAATCCACTACTCCTGAAGGTCCTCGCGGCTTACTGAAAAAGTCCCTCACCTTCCCTTCCCCATAGGATCAATCCAAAAACGGAGTTTGAAAATCGCTCCGCAGATGCAGAGACCCAAAGGGGCTCTCCTCATGTCTTCTGCTCCGTTTTAAAACCTGCAGTGTTATTGGAATTGATTTCTATGGGGAAGGGAGGTGGGGGAGATTTCAGTAAGCGCTAGGGACGTCTGGCCCGGAGAGTATTGCTTCCTCAGGCCTCACTTGAGAAGTCTTTTCCCTCCGAAGATTTCTGCTTGGGAGGGAAGGAAGGGCAAAGCTGCATGTCGCCCCTATGAGTAGTTCGGTGGTCAAACACTCCATCGGCCTTTTGTGTGTCGAACAGTTCACTCCTGTCTACCCGAGATAATAGCGGAGTGCGTTGTACCTCGATGGATTCCAACGCCTCTTGGCTGAGGGAAAGAAGTGCAAGCTCCGCCTATAGAGAAACGTTGGGCTTCCAAGACGGGTCATTGCCTGCAATAGTGGGTGTTGATAGAGAAAATAGGGATAATACACCTATGTAGCACTTGATGGGCCACAAGGGCAGAGTCCCCATATCCTTTGGCAGCCCGCCTGGGCTTTAAGGGAGCTGCCACGGAGCGTGTCGCCTTCAAGCGGAGGGAGAAGGGAGGTGATGACGTGGACCAAGGTGAGGAACAGAACGGCCCGACAGACGTGCCATGTTGCAAGTGGCTCTCTTTAAACGGGTTAGAACAAAGAAACGAGGCAGTCCTACTGCTGTCATGATGCGCGCTGGTACGTCATCAGGCTGGCCATTTTCGCCCGTTATGCAGCGTTCTTTGGCCGGGGGTCGAGCAGGAAAAGAGTGACGAACCGCACTTTTTGCTCCGTGTGTGTGCATGTAATGTGTGGCCGTAGCGTCCAGGATGGGGCTTGCGCTTGAGGGAGCGAAACTCTTCCTTCATCACGACGTGCATTTCAACTCTTGGTCGTACTGGCCTCGATTTTGCAAGAGTAGGCTTGGCAATGTGATTGCTAGTCTGGAGGAGCAGATTTCTGCTCGTAAAGCTTGCGTATTCTCGTGGTGTGCTGCACAAAAGACAGAGGCGCTTTTGGTGCGGTGTTCTGGCCTCTTTGAGTGGGGAAGGAAGAGAGAGGTGAATCCGCTGATGGCATTCCTGGCCATCCCGGCCTCCGGCAGGCTGCAAGCACAGGAGCCCCACTGGACATGAAACAACCAGAGGGGCCCCCCCGGGCAGGAAGCAGCCAGAACCCTCTCCCGCTTAGCTACATCTGCCCTGGTCCCCCAACTTCCTTTGAATGGGATAAGGAGACTTGCCATTTGAGGTCCCGTGCGAAGGACCCGAAGGGCAACAAGCAAGGTTGGCCCCGGGGATGAGGCCAGGAACTGGGCCAATGGGCAGAGCCCTCGCCGCCAGCCACTAGCCAGGCGCCAGGGCAGTGTCTTTATAGAAAGCCGCTGTTTAGAAAAGACAGCGTGGCCGTCTGCTCATGCTAATCGAGAGACCATTGTCCCCTTTTTTGGCACGACTTTGAAACACCCGATGTTGCTCCTCGGGGTCGAATGGACAGGGTAAGGATGCTGAGATCCGAGGTTGCCCCGTCGCAGGGGGTAGTCGCAGATCCCCTCAGCCGGGACGGTACCGGCAAGAGTAAGAGAGCAGCGCCAGCCGAACGGGATTAACTCTGGGCTGGGCACGTCTGGACGACTATGCGAGGGGAATCGGCATGCGGAGGCAGGGGAAAAGCGTGCGGAAAGGTGACACAGGGGATCGGGTGAGGACCTGTGTGGACGTCGACTGGCCGCGCGCGCTGTCGGACCGTGCAGGGGCGGTCGAATGTGAAGCTGGGCAGAGGGGATGCGCGCAGAGGCGCCACTATGCGTGCGGGCTGGTAGAGTGTAGAGGGGGAGGGGCGTGGAGGACCGCCAGGCAGGCGCGAACGACAGCAGGAGGGGCGCGGGCTGCGCGAGACGAGCGGGAACGCAGCGAAACGACGGTGCGCGGGGGTCGGGGGTGGCTGCGGAAAAAGGGGAGAAGCCGACAGACAGCGACTGCAGTGCGGGGGGCCGACAGCGGCGGCCCGACGAACCAGAGTGAGCCCCGAAGGGAGAGCGGTGACGGACCGGGACAACGGGGGGAGGCCAGAGAGACGGCACGAGGACCACCGACGGCAGAACAAAGGTGGGGCGAGACGAAGAAGTAGCGAGCCGCAGGTCACCCGCGCCCCGCGGGCGCGCCCGGAGGGCCGGCAGGGGGCGACGGAAAGGAGGGCGCGTGCGAAGGCCAGCCGTCGAAGGGGCGTGGTCGCCGGCGTGGCCGCGGCGCGGCCGGGGCCCACCGGGCCAGGCCCGGGTGGGCCGGCCTTCCCGCCGCCGGCGGGGCCCCCCCCCGACCAGGACCCAGAGGGGGCGAGCACAGGGAGGGGGGGGGGGGGGGAGCAAAACAGAGCGACGACGGGAGGGCAGGGGGAGGAAACAGGGCTGGCGAACACTTCCCGAGGCGACGTGCGGCCGCGCCGGCCGGCCGGGTCGCGCGCGTGCGCGCGTGGGCGGCGGGGCCGGGGCGGTCCACAGCCAAGCAGAAGACAGGAAGGAGGGAACGGAGGAGAACGGAAAGAAAACCGCACACACGCCCTGGGAAACGGCAATCACGGCAGCCCGGGGAACACAGGCAGAACACATCAAATCCGTTCCCTCCTGGAACACATGGAACACATTTAAGCGTTCCGAGAACCCGATTGGAACACAACGTGCGGTATTCCAAATGCGTTCCGTCTCATCACGTGACAGAACGTCTCAGAACGCAGTGCGATATATCTCAAGTGTTCTTGTTTATTTTTTAGATGGTGACCTCCAACCTGGGATCCCCCCCAACATAACTAAAAAGCCCAGGGGGTGCAATATCAGAGAAATGCACTGGATTTACTGGTTTGGGGGAAAGCTCCACCAAGCACAACTCTCTGCAGGACCTTATAGACGGAAGGTTCAAAGGGTTTTAAACTGGACAAATAATGAGAATAGCTCTCCCCCCCCCCACCCCCCAAAAGGAAATAAAATCAGGTTGAGACACATTACTTCTTTATTAAAAAAACAGAAAAGGGTAGCAGTAGAAACCAACAGAACAGTCTAACTCAGTGCAAGCTGTTTCCCAAAGTAAAAGAAGGGAAAAACAACACAGGGGCAAAACCTCTATTCCTGAGCAACCTAAAGGGGCTAGGCTAGAGGGTTGTCGTGATGCTTAGGAGAATACAGATTACTCACCCTCCAACGTGAAGAAGAGTCTAGGTCTGGTTGTCTCTGGATGTTTCAGTATTGTTCTTGCCTGCCCCTTGCCTGTATTTAACCATTCCCAACTTGAAAATGAGTGAAGGGGATGCCTCTGGGTAGGGCATAAGATGACTATGTTGTTCTATGGAGGGTTCAAAAACAAAAACAAAACAAATCCATGCTTAAAAATGAGGAGTGCAAAGTTTGTGTCTTTTAAAAGCGCGAGTGTAAACATGCCCTCTGATCACTGGATAATGAATCTTAGATGGTTTTGTGGGGGGATTGACAGCAATGAGGTTGTATACACTGAGGCTAAGCAATTAAGTATAGACCCTTTCCAAATCCAGTTAGGGTTGCCCAACATCTCTAGGAACTGCAAATATCTCACAATAGGGGTGTACCAGTCGGATCCAATTTGGCAGGTCTCCATTCAGTGGAAGTAAAACTCTTGGTGTTGTGTGTGTGTTCAACACTGATTGCTCTCATCAATCAAACATTCCTTGTCAACAGGAAAGGCAGGTTGGGGGAAATTCCAGTTTGCACTTTGAATTGAGACTGACTTGGATAGGGATGAGGTTGTCTTGTCCTATGTTCCAGCATGTCTTCCCAGTGCACATTGACTCGGGCAATAGGCAGCTCCCTGCTTTATGCATCAAAGTCTAATATTCATATTTGTTGAGCATAACTCATAACAGTCTGGGGTTGGGGGGACTCCAACAAGTCTGGCTGTCCTAAACATGATTCATTGGATAACTTGATCAGTTCATTTTGTCAGTGATCTGCATCTCTTCGTCTCCCACTCCCACCCTGGTTGACAGGCATAATGTTCACATTACTCCTGTTGAAGGTTAGTAAAGAATAACACATTTATTTCAGCTAGAAGACACGTGATCTAATGCAATGCAAGCAATAAGTGACGGGCTACAAAGATCAGTCAGTAAATCAAAGATGTAGAATTCTTAATTAGAAATTCCTTTAGAGCCTCTAAGCAATTCTTCAATAAGTGTTTAAACCCAAAAACTGCATTCTTTCTGGGTCCCATTTCCTAGACGAAGAAGACGGCAAAGATCAGTGGCTGAGCACATAATTGTCTACTTAGCTCAATGCAACTTATTAATGAGAATATTTGACGAGACCAAAGTAGGGTGGAAATCATACCTATTTGCTCCAAACAATCTTCCAACCTTCCGAAAGTGTATGACTTATAGGAGCCCTGGTGGCACAGTGGTTGAATGCCTGTACTGCAGCCACAATTGCGAGTTCAATACCAGCGAAAGGGCTCAGCCTCAACTCAGGCTTGCGTCCTTCTGAGGTTTCTAATATGAGTACCCAGATTGTTGGGGGCAATTAGCTTACACTTGTAAACTGCTTAGACACTGTTAGTTCAATATGAAGCGGTAATAAATGAAGCTGTTGTTTGTTTTGATCTATTGAAGAAGAAGATGAGTGAAAACCAGGGTGGAACAGTGGTGTAAGAGAGAGAAAGCAAAGGTACAAAAAGGGATGGGGGTGAAAAAGAGTTTTCACTTAGACTGCACCCACACAAACAAAATAATCCAGTTTGACACCACTTTAACTGTCATGGCTCAATGCTATGGAATTGTAGGACTTGTCATTTGTGAGACATTTAACCTTCTTTCTCTGGAGTCTGCTACCCACACAAAACTACAAACTTTGTGCATTAAACACAGCCCGTGTTGCTCACAGTCTGCTATTCAAAGACTGAAAATAATTAACTTGTTTAAAGTGTAGATTTGTTGAAGGCAGATTAGGGGAGCCACCCAATGGATCAATAAGGTAGTGAAGTTAATAACAATTTCAAACTCTGCTATGACAACTACAGAATCCAAGGCCACATGCAGACACCCTTTCAGGACTTGAAATAATTGCACAATTCTTATCAACAGTTATTGAAAACTCAGTGCTTTATATGAACATTCATATTATACTTTTTTCTTTAAAATATAGTTCCTTTCTCACTTTCTTTCAAACCAAAGGCTTTTTTCCCAGACACTTGATCATAAAATATATTGGAGACATTGACTTTAAACATGGCTAAATCTTTTACTATTTATTTAAAATTTACTAGTCATCACACTTATCAATAAGGTGGAATGGTGAATTGGTAAGTTGAAAAGCACAGATCTGGGTGAGATAAATAAGGAAGCAGTGATTTTCAATGAGGTTTGCTGACATATTCAGCTCACCAAACATCAGGTGCATTAGTAATTTGTAGTTGGTTGTGTGCTTCGTTGTTGTGTGTTCCTCCCACTTACACAAACGAAAGGAATAAGTGCAGGTAAATCAGTGATGTGCATGGCACATGTGAACCTAATGTGCTTTCTTTGTTTGAATTTCAGCAATACTAATGAAAAAAACAAGAATTAGTCCAAAAATCTCCTGGCAGAGCATTCATGGAACACTGCATGCTTCTTGAATGGAATAGACAGTTAATTTCCAATTGACAGCTTTAAGTTCACATGCCTTGGGGAAATGGGTAGGCTGTTAACTGTGAGGTTAGTTGGAAATAAAATTCAAATACAACATATAAGAATATGCTGGCTATTTGACATAATAATTGAATGTGAATGCATTGCAGAAATATATTTATTAACATAGCCATTCAAAAAAGTTGCTGAGTGATAGCACAGAAGTCATCCACGCTGATCAGCTGTGAACATGTATGCCTGAATCCTATTAGTGAGTCCCAAGTAAGTGTGTCAATCAATAGTTCAATTGTCAACACATGTAAGCAAGTATCACTGATCAATGGTTCTACTGTAATTGGGAGTAGCAACAGGATTCAGGCCACAGTATGGTGGTGGTGATGATAAAAGAGCAATAGCAGCAGCATCGACAAATAATAATCCTCAGACTACGAAGATGGAACTGGATCTCTCTACTGATTTCTGTTTCGTTGTTTAGCAATTTCACTTTGCAATCTGTCTTTTTTCTATTCTTTGTTCAAGAACCCATGACTGATGAAGTCTGAAGAATCCCCTCACATTTTTTAATGTTTCTATTCTAATATAAATTGTCCTTTTATCAAGTAGCTATCTTTTACATAGAGGGTGGCCTGCTCATCCTGTGTAAAGTGCAGTAATGCACTATTGACAAAGGAAAGGAACGGTTATGAATACTTGATATTATTATTATTAGGTCTTACAGTAGTATTGGCCTAGTAGACACAGAGGCAATGGTCTGGACCCTATTAGTTATTCCCTACTAGAATAGACCCTTTGGTGCAGTACAGACCGCCCCTTTCCCCAGAGGATTGGGACCAGGGCAACCATACTGGCAGCCCAGAGGCCACAATCTGGCGCTTCTCCGTGGCCTGGAAAAGGAGTGTCCTTGGGGCTTCATGCCCCTGAACACCCCGGGAGCTAGAGCCAGGGGAGAAAGGGGCCACTTGGCCCCTTTCTCCCTGGTGTCGTTCCCACAGCTATTTCGTGGCTGTGGGAACGAGGCGCACCCACAAAAGGAGCTTCGTTTCAGAGCTCCTTCGCACACTGTGCCTAGGCTGCCCTAAGTGGCCTGGGGTGGCACAAAGATGTCATGCCTGCACCGTGCCATTTGGATGCGGTGTGGCTGTGATGTCATAAGGGCGGCACCTGTGTGCACAGACCACCACCATTATCACGCCACCATTACATGCTAGGGTTAGGGACCATGCGGTTGCCATAACCCTAGCATGGCGCAAGCACAGCGTTTTAGTGCCATGTGTACCAAGCCATTGAATCAAATGTGGAATGGTAAGTCAACATATAAATAAATTCCATGTATTCAATAGATCTACTATAGTTTGGACTAACAATAGAAATTAGGCCAAGTTGGCATTTGAGTCAGTTTCCTTTGTCTCCCCTATGAGATCTACTGTTTCTCGTTAGTATGTATTGCTCTCTGTTGTCAAGTATAGGCAACCTTCCAAGGCCAGGATCAGCTGTCAATCACTAGTGATATGTTTGAGTGGTTTTAGCTTGGAACAATTAGTGGCAGCTGGTATTGTTTTGATTTCTCTTCTGAGTTTGTCCTATAGCTGATGGCTCCTAGGTCCCAGTCTGGCCCTACTGATAGGATTTGTTTTGCTTCCCCTCTCCCACTTTATTGGGTGCATATGGTAGTATGAGAAATGTTGTCAAACTTGATTCCCTGTTCAATGAGCCTGAATAGATACAATTGCATTGCACATTTGGCTGTTCTTTGTTCGTTTAATTTATATCTTTCCTTTCTCCTTGCACAGAACCCAACGTGGCTTACAACTCATTAAAATCAAGTCACAGCTACAAAAAAGTATTTTTAAAACAAACAAACAAATAAATAAACATTTCTATTTCAAAACACAAAATTAAAAAGTTTAAAACACATTTTAAAATAATACAAATGATAAAAGTGTGGTCCCATTATAAAAGCCTCTTCTTCCACTGGAATTATGAACCAAAGCCCTGCCTGAATAAATAAGTCTTTGTTTGCCTGAGGAAATAAAGAAGCAAGGGGGGCAGCCATACTTACCATGGGAGAGAATCCCTCAACCTGGGAGAAACTATCAAGAAGGCAATCTCTCATGTCCTGACCAAGCAGTTAAAATTTGGTGAAGATACCAAACATTGTTGTGTGCCCTCAGGATGGCTTTCACTTATGTTGCCTCTAGAATGAGAGTCCCTCAAAACATCAACAGCCTGCTCAGGTTCTGCAAACTCAGGCATGCAGGGGCTATTCAGACAGCCCAGAAGAGCTGCACTTCTTCAGCTGGTTGTCGCTGCCCTGATCTGGCCTTTCCAGGATGCAAAAAGGATCCGCAAAAGGCGGCTCTTTGTTGTGCCCTGGAAAGAGTGCCATAGTCACGGTGCCATGGCTATACTATGCTCCTTTGGTGCTGCATCATATGGACACAGTGCCGGAGGAGCACCATTATGCCGTGCACCATGTGGAGTGGCACATGTCATCATGGCACTCTGGGGGGCAGAGTCGGGGCATGCGTCATCTGGAACGATGCCCGACTCTGTCCCCAGGTCGGCCTTAATGGGCGGTCTGAACAGGAGTGTAGTTTCCTTGATGTGTCTTCCTCTTTTCTTACTGTCTTCTTTTTACTACTGCTGTTATTCCCACTTCTGCTTCTGACAAGTAGTGTTCTCCCACTGCACTGAGATGTTTGACTCATTTAGCCTGGCTCCTCATCAAAAGCCTTTGACTTACAAGACAGGTTTTCAGTTGAAATGTTATTCTCAACATGGTCTATCAACTCAAGGGAGCACATGAGCCCACCACCACAAAAAGAAAGTGGCATGCTGGAGCATTTAACTCTGTGTGTGTACGTGTGCCTTAAAGTCGCTTGTCAACGTACAGCAACCCCATGTATTTCACAGGGTTTTCTTAGGCATGGAATACTCAGAGGTGGGTTTGCCAGTTCCATCCTCTGAAATATACAGTAGCCTATGACACCTGGTATTATTGGCAATCTCCCATACAACCAGAGTTGATCCTGATTAACTTCCAAGATCAGATGGGATCTGATGCCTTTGGGGGTTTTAGCTAACTGCACACATTTGGCAATAGCCAATATATTTTGTGGATTATTAAAAATATATATTTTTGGTGGGTGAGCAGGAGGTAGAAGCTGAAAGCATGTTAGATTTCTGACAAAAAGGAGTGCTCATCTGTCCCTTACATAGTTGCAAAGTAGTGTCCCCAAAGAACCTGTTGCATGGACTAATGTATCATGTAAAGTCAGATAATGCAATCAAAAGAAAGACAATATTCAGAAAGTACATGCTTTCTCTGTAAGACTATTTTGTATCTGTGCTAGCAGACTGCAGTGTGGTAATGCAGTGTGAGCTGAAGCAAGAACAACTACCAGTACTCTGGATATTCTAATAAGGGGAAAAGAAAAAAATATCATCTCATGAAATTCATCTTCAGAATAAGAAAAGAAGTAAACCAAAGAACTAAACTACACTTGATTCCAGGACCCCTAAAGCAGACTCCTATGCATAGAAGAAGGTTAACGGCAACAACAGTGGAACAAAGACTATCTTCTTGGGGAAAGGAGGAAGTAACTTCAGGAGTCAGGAAGAAAGCAAATGGCTTAAGTACATTGATCTTAGAAATATGGTCAAAAATACCCCAGGGACTACATGACTGCCCAGTGCCCCCTCCCATTGATTACTTAATATGTGAGTTCATGCTTTTTTACTCTCAATGTTGCCATGATGTTACGGTGGCATTCTGTAAGAAATATTGAAATCAATAATGATTGTTGGGGGGTTGGGTACGCTCATGGTTTGTAAGACAGATACAGTATTTGTGTTCAATTCAAACATGTGCAGCATTGCATAGGTTGCATTCATACTGAAGTGCTATTATGCAGACAAGTACAGTTTCAAATAAAGCCTGGATGAGTCTTTTATTCATGTCAGCTTCCTTTATTTAATTAGGTTTGTTGTGTCGTGCAATAACAGGGCTCATAATGAACATCATCCTGGTGATTTCCCTGAATGGTTTGGAGAACATGCTCCAATAAACAGAGATTTAGGCATGCTAGAGTTTAATACAATGACCCTGGAGAGAGAAGGATTTTATTTCAGCAACCTCTTAGGCAGGAAATTAGAATCTGAAAAGCTGAGCACTTATGAAGACAGCATCAGGAACTGTAGATGAGAAAAAACAGACTAACCCTGGACAGGCATGCACCAGGAGAAAATTGGGGAAGAACTAAAGAGGCTAATTGTGGGAAAGCATTGAAAACAATTTGGATATCAAAGGGAAATCTGTTGATTTGGAGAAGAATTATGTGTCTCAGAGAAAAGCTTACTGGAGCCATTTTTTTTCATCTGACCCAGCGCTAGTGTTTTTTCCCCTGCCAGTTTAGAAGATGGCATGTGGAAGATTAATCCATGTGCAAATGTCATTCTCGTGGAATAGTAACAAAAATAGCAGGAGGGGCATTTTGTACACTTATTTTAAGCTACCATCACTGTGGAGATGTTGCAAGCACCTGTTTCATTACAGGAGGTATTGATTTCTTGTATTTCAGTTTTGTAATCATGTGTTTTCATTTTAAAGGTCTTTGATGCATCAGATTATAATTGGGATAATATCAACATGCAGCTTGAATCACATCCTCCACATGCAAATTATGGCTCAACATAGTCTCAGGGTAGAAAGGAATTACTCTGGGATAAAGGTAATCTTACAAGACCCAATTATCTACTGACTTTATGGGAAACATTGTTTTAACTGAAATGAAACTAGAAAGGAGAATTCAGCATCTGGCTTGTTTATAAAATTCGATCCGCCAGCTATGCATTTTCAAAAACAAATGAAGCTTTTAAAAAATTGATCAAAGAACTTTATATGGGTTTGAAGTCCTTAAACTCTTCTTTTTGAAGATATTTTCAATAACAAATACTGCTGATAAATATTTATTAGAAAAAATAATCTAGTTTTTAATTAAAAGTATATTAACTGTTTCCTACAAAGATTTTGAACAGTAGCAAAAAAAAAAAAATGCTGCTTGCTGTCTCTGAAAATAATAGCATAATTACAGGATAATTGCATGACCTCCTTCCCACCCTCCTTCTTTTCGTAAAATAATGGCCTTGAAGACCAAAGTAAGCCAGAGTACTTCTTATTTAGAACTCATTATCTATATGCCACTAGGAAAAGTGGTGGACAAGATGAGTATGATGCATAAGCAGCTCTCTTTTGATAATTATCCCTAGGATCAAGGGTGTATTGTCTGTTGTTGAAGAAATTCACATGTTAGGCTACCATGGCTGATAATCCTGCCTCCTGGTCATAGAAGGATGTCATCTATGATAGTGACCACCATTATGGAAGTTCATTCCATAAGTTACTGATATGTTCCCTAAATAAACACTTATTTTTTGTTATCTGCGGGGTTTTATGACCACGGGAGTTTGGAAGAAAAGAATAGTGTTATGAACATCATTCATACTGTGTTGACTTCTCTGGACAGTAAAGTTCTATGCAAGTGGGATTGGGGGCACAAATCTATGGTGGAAGGAAGACCATTTCCTAATCCTGACAGGTTCAACATAGGATAAAATTTAGGGTAAATATTTTCCTCTTCCTTTCTTTCTCCACTATTTTAAAAGTGCCCTTTAATTTGGTTTTTCTGGGAACTTTCTTGGAGTAACAATAGCAGCAAAACTTGCCACAGTCACCCACAAAGAGCTTCTATTTTCTGTGTGAGGAACTCATGAGAGAGGAACACACCATTCAATATTGGCTTAGCTCTCCTCCTCAGGTAATCTTTTTTCTTTTCTTTTTTATTCTAGGCCCTTCCTTCCTTAGCCTAATCCTATGCTTCCTCCAAAAACCTATCCTTGCCCCATGGGAAAATTAGGCATTTTCCTCCTAATTCCAGTTCCAGAGTAGAAACAGTACTCATGCATGTGAATGTCTTCTCCTGAACAGCCTCCCCCTCCACAACCCATTATTATTATTATTATTATTATTATTATTATTATTATTATTATTATTTTGAAAACAGGCTCCTAAAGGCTTTAAAAAATGAACAAAGAGCTCTAATTGTGCCAAATGCCCAATAGTGCACCCAGAGGGTTCAGTGGTGCCAAATGGAACCAAATGGTTTTCAAAGGTGAGGGGCATAGTGAGATGTATGGCCCTCTATGGTCCAATTGGGAGGTCAATGGAAGCTCCCCACCCTTTGCAGTTGCTCACCTTTGATTTATGCCATAGCAATTATTTATACATTTCCATTCATAGATATATATTAGCATATGCAAGTAATATATAATGTATAGATACATATAGATATACATTATCATAAGCAAATATTGCTTTGGTGATTCATTTCCTTTTCTTTCCTGGCAGTGTGTGTGCACACTATAATATCCTAAGTAGAGGTAAGATCTTTCCCTTGCTCACAGGTATCTCTGTTTTGCAACCCAGAATAGAACAGTAAGCAGAGTTCATTGGTAGATATTCTGCTCGACCAGCAAAAATCAGTGAAACCTCACCTGTGCATTCCAAAAGCCAGCTCTGGAGAACTAGAAAACCCTTGGGAAGCATGGCAGATGGCCACAAGGGTGAGGGGAAAGAAGTATAGTTTTGAATGTTCCTCCAATAGGTTTAGCCCGCTTGACAAATATACATAGCACTAAGAGCTGTTGAACATCTAAGTTCTTTGCTGGAGGTATATCAATGCACAGCAAATCTCTAAGTCATAGTCGTCGTCATCACCATAATCTTATTTATTTGTACACTACTTCCTTTGCTAAAACATAGATTCAGGAAGGTTGATGTGCTTCCACATATTAGAGCAAGTACTGAAGAAGGATAGTTTAGTAAAGTGTAACTGGTGATTAGGTCGGAGAGCCCTTTTGTGATCCTGACTAGAAAGAATAAGTCAAGAGTAATACTGAGCCAGACCAAGAGCGTCTGTCAGGAGGTGATGCAAATGAATGGTGTAGAAATCTTTGGGTCAAAGGCTAAATGCCTTTGGATAACTAACTACAGACTGTTGTCAATAAATACACTGAGGTGAAAAGAACTTCCTGGCTCTTGTGATCTTTTCTGGACTCTGAGATGCAGGATGGAACAGTTGCTGGGGGCAACAGTCCTGGCCTTGGCAACAGTTGCATCAATACAAATGCACTTTAATCTGTTTATTAAGCTAATACAATCAGGGAAAATAGACAGGCATTATGGTGCTAAATTCATAACTCTTCAAGTTGCTTAGCAACGAGCTGTTGGGTAAATGTTATACATCCTCTCCCTCTGAAATGTTTCAAAATGCAGCTAAAAAGATTTTTAAATTATATGGTACCCTCAGTTTATGAGCAATAAAGTACTAAAATACAATGCACTTGTGGTGTGCAATACTGCTTTGTGCAACACAGTGATCTGTTAAGGAAACAAGGGCTGGTTTACTATCGGCAATGGTGTAATATTTCAATTGCATATTATCTTGGTATCTCTAAAGTGAAAGCTTTTTTTCAAGCTGTTACCAAGGTCAATGCTGTCTAACCTTGATCACTGTCATTTTAAATATTTAATCTAAATACCCCAGCATAAAATAATAAAGAGCCAAGCAAAAGATTCATAAATGAAAATATGTGAATGAATAAAATATTGGCATTAGAAAATGGTTGAAACTGTCACTGTATACAAATGTGAAAGAGGAATGGTAGAATCTGAAGCTCTGCCTATAGATGAAAAGAAAACGTCCTTAAAATTTTAAAAGTCTTGCTTTTAATTCGTTTTTCTCTTTGCAGGCATCAATGGTAGCAAAGTTACTTTTCATATCTTATTAAAATGGAACACAGAATACACAGAATCCATTAAAGTCCCTTCAAGTCTGTTGCAGAAGAAAATTCGTACATCGAATGCCTGATTCCATGTCACTGACAGGTAGAGAAAAGAAGAAAAAAACCCTCTGCAATTTACCATGGCTATGAACAAGATAAGAAGACAAATAACTTATTCTGATCACATCACAGAATCACAATATAAATCAGATAAATTATATATAAATGACCCCCCCCCCAAAAAAAACCACACCAATATCTGTGCATTGAAAGGGGAAACATTGGAGTCTACTAGTACAGTATGTCTATGGATGGTTTGCAGTAGTTGTCAATTAACAGCAAGGCTATCCAGCTCCTTGCCAGCAGTGAACCTTTGTGTGAAAGCACAGTGAATTTAGTTCCTTTTACTCCCAATAAATACATTGAAAAGTGCTGAGCATAGTCATCTGCTTCCTTAATAAAAAGGACATAGGACATCCTATAAAGCAGCACCTGATTTATTTTGGCATGATCTTTCATGAATTTCATTCCACTCCTTCATATACACTTATGGGATACCAATATATCAACATTGTTTCATAGTTGTGGATGTGGGATCAGAGTGTAATACCATAGAGAAAAGTGTGGGTCATGACCCTGGCCATAAACATGCAAATAGTTGTGTAAGGTGGTGCATATTTCTGAAGCAGCTGGCTCTGTAGATCTCACATGGGAAAGCAATAAAATCTGCTTATCTAAATATATTTATTTCAAAATTTTCATTACATGTGTACCTGTGATTAACTTCCATACGTTAATATGTTTAATATTCCAAGAAGTTGCTGTCTCTGTTAATTTTTCTGTTAATGGACTGGGATTCATGAATACATTCCAATTCATTTGCTTCTTTTTTTGCCATTCCAATGAGTTTTTATTCTGATTGAGTCAACTCTTCCTTCCTTTGAAATGTCTATGTTCCAGAGCAGCTTCTTGAAGACTGTTTAATTGTGGTGTAGTGGTGTGAGTGTTTGGCCCTGGAGTGCAGACTTCAAATCCCTTCTCATCCATGGAAACCAACTGGGTGACCTTGGGAAAGTCACACTCTCTCAGCCTCAGAGGATATCACACACCCTGAAGAAACATGCCAAGAAAACCCTATGGTAAGTTCACCTTAGGGTCACCATAAGCTGGAAATGATTTGAAGGCAAACCACCACCATCACAAAGATTAAAATATTCTGCTACTATTTGGGGATATCCTCCTCTACCTCCTAATTTAATTATTACAGTATCATCAATGTATAATGTTCATGTACATCAGTGTCTGTTTATCCTATTTTTTAGGCTGACGTCTGACTGCCCTTGGTTTAGATAATGAGCTAGGATAGATCCTGTGAAAGTGTTTGTCATCATAAAAGCAAATTGGTAACAGTTTTGTACACTGTTGTACTTTTTAAAAATAGTCATCGCTTTAATAGAAGTATCAGTAATAATAGCTATAACATCCTTACATCTTAGGTATACACACAAATAAATCTACATACAGTACATATGCGCACCTTTAATAGAAGTGTAAGCAGTAATTTCACGCTGGTCATGTATTCCAACAGTATGATTAGTTACCCTTTGTGTTCTACACTTGATAGCGCACACTGTTTTGCTCTGTGTCATTGTTGCATGACATTCCATTTGGCACACAGTTTATTTTTAGATACAAGACTATCAAAGTGCTTTTTTGTTCTTAGTGGGACTGTCAGTGCTCTTGAACAAGGAGTCATATTACCACAAGAACTTTGTTGAAACAAGGAAGAAATATTGAACAAATGGGGAACTATAAATCCAGACCAACCCAAACTTGCACTGGTAATTAAACTTTCTACTTTAAAAGAAATATACTATAAATGCATTATCAAAACAATCTTTTCTAATTTACTTTGAAGCTCAAATGCCATTTTCTTGGTTTTTTCTTAATAGTCTTGCTGAAAAATAGTACAGCAGAAATATGACTTCCTTTAAATTTGAAAGGCAGGGGGATACCAAAATATTAACAGGTTTTTCCATCATTCAAAGATCATGTTCAGATAAATTTGTGTGTCTATTTAATTGACATTTCATGAAAAAACATATGTCTTCATTCTGTTCTCTCAAGACAGAAAATGAAACAATTACTAACTATCAACTAAAAATCTCTGTTTTATGCTTTCATCTAAAATCATTTCCAAAGAAAGCAATCTAAAAAATTACTGCATATATACAAGAAAATATATACCTTGATAAAATTCTTATATAAAGTATAATGACCAAATTCTCTATCCTGGAGAGCTTTTCAAGTCTGTTTGAAGGGTATTTTAAATCAAGACACTTATATGACCCTCTTGCACCCTTTTTCTTTTAGACGAATGGAAAAAAAAAGGTTAGTGAATCATATGCTATAATCATTGAAAGATTAGAAGATGATCTATTAATCAAAGAAAAAGAACTTGCTGAACTAAAGCATGTTTTCAGGTAAGTAAATAGACAACAAATGAACTAATTCTCTTTCATTTTTATTGGTTTAATGGAACATGCTTAACATCTCACTGCCTTGGACATTGTAATATATTGTTACGGTTGTTGTGGCTGCTGTATTCTAATTTGCCAGACTGCAAATTATGCACATTTCATTTCTGTTTTGTGTAAAATATGAACTAGGTGCTTAAACATTTTAAATTACAATCATTTTATATGCTGGTTAATCTGCTGCCATACTGCAGAATTAATGTAATTTGTAATTTGTTGTGGTACCAGAACTGTCTGACAGAGAAAACTAAACTACAATCCCAGAATTCCATAGCACTGAGCCATGGTAGCTAAAGTGGTATCAAACTGGATTATTTCCACAGTGCAGATGCAGCCTTAGCTGAACACTAGGCACCTATATGAATCTGGTTACTAGATTTGAATTGTGGGTACAAGCTATTCAGTTTGACCTTTGGTATGACCTGCTATGTGTGGTGTCATGGAAATGTATATTTCATTTTTTTTTAAAAAAAAGGTAATCCAGTGATGTGAAGAAAGTGACCAGATATGATAGGTGGAAACAATATATTTTCTACAGCAAATTTTAAAGCACCCTAATGTTTCAATTACATACAGTAGTTAGGGGTTGATGCTTGATCTTATAGAAAAAATGTAGTGTAGTGTGGAGTATAACTATAAAATTGGCTGCACCAAGAGCACTGGAAGGGACATATTGACTCTTTCTTTTCAGGCTAGTTTTTGGATTCATAATTACCCAATAATATTCCTTATTTCTATTACGGGTTGCATATGCACCTTGCTTGTCATAAAACGATGAGAGGATGGTGTGGTTGGTTATACAGTAGAAACAGCTATTGCTGAGACATCGTGATCTCAGACGCAGGACCTGGGGCAATGATAGCGGGGGGTGAGCTTGAGTCAAAAATGGTGTTCAGTGTTGTTTCTGTGGGAGATTCTAGATGTAACATCTACAATGGGGATTTAGTATGGAAATGAGAGGGACGAGTGTGTTTATAAAATATAATGGATGAGAATTAAGCCCACCATGAATTTGAAATTTTGCACAGTTTAATAAAGCGAAGTTAATGCTTGCTATTCAGTTCTGACAATGCAAGTCTATGGACTGGATCTAAGTTTTTTAGTAAAGGTTTTGTGAATTTTAACTATTGAAGCCAGGATTTCTGAATTTAGTATCCTGCCATTTGTCACAATTTCTCACCATGTATAAGGAGAGCACTTAAACATCTTTTTTTAAAATACTATCTTGCTTTAGCCTTATTGTAAGCTGCCTTGAGTTCCATGTTAGGAGAAAGGTGAGTTATAAATTAAATAAATAACTTTACAGATACACAGGTGAGGTTAGGTTTGTAAAAGTACCCCATAGAAATTGTTTGTACTCGTTCACTCCATCAGGTCAATCTACCATTGCTTTTGCTGACACTCATTGGAGAACAACTTGGACAAGTCCCACTCAATGCTCCCCCTGCCAGGAGCCTACTTCCTTAGAAGCACAGTTACCATGTGACCTCCTCCTCCTCCTAGTCCTCATAACTATCATTGCCTGCTTGTCTGCCAGACAAAGTCTTTTTCAAAATAATATTTTTATTAGGATCATATAATACAGAATAAAAGTATAATATAGAGAACAGTATGAAGAAAGAAAAAAGTGAGTAAGAAATCACAATAAAGAAATAAGAGTGACTTCCAATCTTTTCTTCAGCTGCTATATCCCAATCCTAATTAAGCCTCCTCTATCTAAAAATACAAAAATTCATATCCTTCTGTAATCTATCAATATTTTATTAGTACACACTTAAAGTAAAAATTACCATACTAAATATTGCCTTATAAAGAATTAATACAAGGTTAGGCTTCAAGGATCTATGCATTGTTAATAAATACTAATAACTAATTCAATTGAAACAAAATGTTTCTCTACTCTTCACGTTTCAAAGAATAGGCTTCATTAATGACTATCTTCACTTCCGTAAAATTTAATATTTAAACATTAAAATTAACAATTGGAAAATCTATTATCTACATTTTATAGCTACAGTTTTCCCCATACTATAATCTTATCTTAAAACTTAATATACTTTGTTAAAATGAATTCTTTTCTCCTCTTAAATCAAACAGTAACACATGCTTAATAATATTTTTAATAATAACATTTTATTTTTCATCTCATTAAGATTAATGCATAAATCTATCTCCTATCAGTGCCATTTTAACCATGAACGTTATTTAATATATATGATACCTTAATCATAATGCAAGGTTCCTCTTCACAAAAAAATGGCAAAATGCAAACTGAGGCAAACTTCCCACAGGTACAGTTTTGCTATCATTTTCCACAACTATCCCCCACCGGCTCTCAACCACCTCAGTAATCAATTGCCTGTATTTTCTCCCAATCTTATCCCTGATCTTTTTCATCGCAGCTTCAGCATTCTCACTCATGATTTTACTATTTGCAATATTTTCTGTCATTGTAGCATAATCTTCATCCACACAGTTACAGGAAACTTCCTCTTTATTCCACATCATTGTTTCACTACCTCTGAAATATCCATTCAAAAATTTAACTTCAGATTCATCATCTGATATCAGCACCAAAATATTTTTCCTTTTCTTTTCCATTGTCTTGCAATATATTTTGTAATTCCTCAGCATCTAAATCCTAGAATCCCACTCTTCTACTCCACATTCCTCAGACTGCTCAAAACCTTCAGTCTCATTTTGTATTCTGATCTCACCATCAAGGCCCTTTGACCTGGCTCTTATTATTCTTATTTGTCTTATTTTATTAAGCACTCTAGAGAAAAAAAAAGCCTGTGCTGGGCTCCAAAGGGTGCCCTCTCCATTTTTTTTTTTTTGAAACACAAACATTTCTCCACATTCAGAACTGCAGTGCCAAAAACAAGAGCCAATCCTATCAAGTCGTGTTGTTGCACTTGTTCTTATTTCAAATTCAGTACTTCCTTGTGTCAAAACAAATACAGTTTCTCATGATATCTCCATTTTATAATCTGTACATAATAAATCCATATTGGTTTATGATAGAAATCTAGTAGAAAACAAATCCACAGATCTTTTAAATATCCTTGTTGCTTACTCCTTTGATCACTGCAAGCTTTGTTTTTTCTATCTAAACTTTTGGCTGATAAGGAATACAGGCAAAATAAAATGTTACAGAAAGTCTGAGAACAGATGGATGGGAAAAGTCAGCTTATCCCTGGGTTCCCCAGTTTGTAAGTAGAACCCATTGACCACACTGTTGGCTCCCACAATGGCCTGGCAACTGATGCGTAGTCTGGACCACTCCCCTTCTGCTGAGAGGAAGGACCCACCATAACAGAATATTTGCAATTACAAGCCACATTGTGCCATTATTTTTTTCTGATTCCACTATAGATGCATGTGCATGAGTCCATGGATTCTCTGCCAGCAGCTCCAATCACTCTGTGCCACCCAGCCATCAGCCCATTGGATATCCCATACATGACCCAATATTTTTGCCTTTTTTATTTAACACTTAGAGCTAATGTGTTATAGTGGTTTGAGTGTTGGATTGTGACTCTGGAGATCAGAGTTCAGTCCCCTGCTCAGCCATGGAAACCCACTGGGTGATCTTAGTTAAGTCACACTCTTAGCCCTAGAAAACCCTGTGATAGGCTTACCTTAGTGTATCCTAAGTGTTAAATAAAGAAGGCAAACATGTCGAGTCCAGTGTCTATAAAGAGCTGCTTTCCAGCCCTACAGGCATTGCAGATGGCAGCCAGGCCTTATGATGGTAAAACCCAGTCCCGTCCCCCACTTCTAGGGTTGCCATAATTCTCTACACAATGTAGGACAAAATTTAGACCAAAATACAGGACAATTGTAGGATAAAATTTAGCCCAAAATGAAGGACATTTAAGAAAAATGCAGGACCTTAAATGTCCTACATTTTGGGCTAAATTTTATCCCACAATTGTCCTATATTTTGGTCTAAATTTTGTCCTACTTTTTGTCCCAGTTTTTAGGAGAGAATTATGGCAACCCTACCCGCTTCCCACATTTTACCAACCACTTTGTGTAATTTCCACAGCAACTGCTAGATGCTAGGGCCCTGTGAGAAATCCCTTCGATCTTCCAAAGATCCAGGTACATATGCTGTTGACCAGACCCTACCTCCAGTTGATTTAAAAGCCATCACCACTTCTTTCCCTGTGAAGCCCTGCAAAAAGGGGAAGCTTCAGCCCACCATCTTCCTCAGAATCCTCATCTGTAGGACAGAAATTCAATGAGCAACTGGGCAGTGGCATCTTTCTCCATACCACGAGCACTCTCTGAATCAGACCAACAGAAGGCTAAACAAATAGACTGCAAATGTGAGTAAGAGATTCAGAGATCTCTCATCAGTGAGAGTGTGCACAGTCAGCAGGTATGTAGTGGCAGTTGTTGTTATTGTTTGCCTTCAAGTCATTTCTTGCCAAGAAAGTGACCATATCATGGTTTGTTTGTTTTTTGGCAAGTTTCTTCAGAAAAGGTTTTCTATTGCTAGGCTCTGACGAAGAGAGAATATGACTTGTCTAAACTCACTCAAGAGATGTACATGGCTGAGCTATGATTCAAACCCTGGTCTGCAGAATCATAGTCCAAGACCCCAACCACTACATCAAACTGGTTCTCGCAATGGCACTAGCCATTGATGAAACCCACCATGGTCTAGAATGCCATGGTTCCCAAACTCTGGTCCTCTGGGTGTTTTTGGTGTCTCCCAGAAGTGCCAGCTAGTTTGGCCAACAGCCAAGGATTCTGGGACCTGAGGTCGAAGACATCTGGAGAACCCAAGTTTGGGAACCACTGGACTAGAAACAGATAGGCAGATAATAAAAACACAAATCATCAGATTTTGTTTGTTGTAAGTTGACAATCTTAAAGGTGTTACAGAAGAATCAAACTTGCCCACAGGCTGGAGGTTGACATCTCCCGTATTCATATGACTGATCCACAGCATTAGATACATGAATGTAATTATGCAAACTGGCTGTTCCACTGAGCACTCCTCTATGTCTCATCTGGCCATTGATGCTGAACAATAATTACCCTTACCCTCTTTGTCAGGAACAGCAAAAACGTCCCTGAGCTTCCATGAAATGAAAATCACTCAGTGCAAATCTTGTTACTGTCTTTTCTTAATTACAGTACAGCTTTTAAAGATTACATTGTGGAATATTCAGAAGAGGGATAAGAGGTTCACAGACAGAGACAGGTTGTGGTTTTTAAAAAAGAAAAAGAAAAGAAAAGAAAACCCAAAAATTAGCCTCTTGCCAAATTGGCAACATATTTAAAAATCCTACTTACAGTTTGAAAAATGACTTGCTCTAAACTTTTCAAAAACATACCCCTTATCAGAAAGTAATTTTGGACACATTGCAAGCTGCAGCAATTTTCTATGCCAAATTTACACTTCATTCTCAAATGCAAGTGCTGAATAAAATCTTGCTACAGTTTTAATTATTGCTCCTTCTTTTGCTTCACATTCCAGTCCTAAATCATGGTAGAGGAAAAAGAAGGGGGGAAAGTGTCCGGTCAAATTACTTGTAATATTATAAATGTGTTGTTTATGTGTATATTTAGTTGTTGAGGAAAATCTTGATGACTACATATTTACTCTGCCAGTTTTATGTATTTTTATTAATGAAATCTCTTTCGCTCTCCCTGTCATCCAGTCCTGGAAACGAGGTCAGCGAGCACCAATAATGAATCATAAAACTGCAGATTCTGTAACTTTTTTTTTAGTATATGCTGCATTTTTTACTAAAATATGTTTGTATCAGGTGCAAATACCTCATATCATTTTTTAACGAGGCAGCGTAGCTATTTATCCTATTTGAGGGGCATCATATTAGAAATGCATTAGCCATAATGGCTTTATTTTAATTACTCACTTTATCCACATACATCCTTAGGAGACACCATGAAATTATTAGACTGTATTAAAATGTGCCATGGCATTCCAGAAAGTGTAGGAGAAAAATTAAAAAATAAATTGACTTTTGAATATTCCAATACTGAAGTGGCATTCGATGGCTGGAGAGTCTGACATGGACACATGTGGCACAATTAGTACAGAGACTGTAAAAAAATTGGGAAAATTGCATCTCCCTCTTAAGGGCTGATGTAGCTTAAAATGAAGCACTTTTAATTGCACATATGAAAAATGGAAGTGCTGTACTTCATACTAATGGCACATAATAATGGAAGGTCTACAAATGTTTCTAAATGTGGTATAAAAAAAACTAAAATTCCAATATTTCAAAAGCAAAGTGTAGAAATAACACTCTGAAAGTCCCTTCTTTTGATCCTCCTCTGCACATCTCATTTAAGAGAAACCATTACATTCTTTATCTATAAATATTCAGCTGGTGAGGTTGCAGGGGTTTCTAACACTGTCAGAAATATATCAGAAATAGCCACATCTGGATATTTGGAGACTACTCAGTTAGGTATGAACCAGAATCTTGCTACACAAACTGACCCTTTATCAAACTGCCTGGATCCAGAGCCAGTGTATTGTAGTAGACTTGGTTTCTGGTAGACTAGGGTTGAAATTCCTACTTGGCCATGAAAGCTCACTAGATGGCCTTGGGCAAGTCACACACTCTCTGCCTCAAAGGAAGGCAATGACAAGTCCATCTCCCACTGGACAAATGTTGCAAACAAAACAAAACAAAGCCCACAATTACAATTTCACCCTTGGATTGTCATAACTAGGAAACAAGGTGAAGGAACACAAAAACAACAAGCTATAACAAGCTTCCAGAGCTGAAAAAGAATGAGTTAATTGCAATTTAGGTGTCATTAATTTGCTTTTGGAATAACGTGGGCTGCTGCCACACTGCAGAATTAATACATTTTGAATTCCACTTTACCTGTCATAGCTCCATCCTGAGATGTGTAGTTTGTTGTGGCACTAGAACTCTCTAACAGGGAAGGCTAAATATCTCACAAAACTACATATGGAGAGGCATTGGCAAAGTGGAATATTCAGAGCAGCCAATTGGAGTCAGCCTGGCAAAAAGGTGGGGGGCTGCCTGATGAGTGGCTATAAAAAGGAAGAGGAGCCATTAAGAGAGAAGGAGCGTGTCAACAACTGCCAGAGGAGCAGATAAGAGTTTAGCCTTAGTAAGATTCAGATTCCCATGTAAGAGAAGAAAGATTTGAAAAGGAGAAATGAAGTCCAGTGATATTAGAAGAGTGTGTTCTGTTGGAAGAAAGTCAATGAGGGAACTGGAACAAAGCCACTTTGTAACAACTGCAGTGATTTATATATATTGTAATAACAAGCTTGAGAACCAACTACCTAGAAAGATACTATCATAAGTTCTGCAGTAAACGTTATTTTCTTCTTGTATGGAAATGAAGTAGCAAATCCAGTTTTAACCAAAGGATTTTGTATTTGAATTGACATTCTCACATATCTATGGTGTGTGTGTGTGTGTGTGTGTGTGTGTCTGGCTTCTATTCCACCAAAAGCATCTGAGGAAGCAGACTGAAGTCTATGAGAGCTGATGCTGCTACCTTCTTTCTTTTAGTTAGTCTCAAAGGTGCTACAAGATCTCTCTACACAGTGATTCTACAGACTAACACGGCTATATCTTTGAATTATTTTCTTCTTTTTCACTAAGAGTGGCCTGAAGTGATGTATGTATTACATGAAAACACACTACCAAGAATATTAAAAACACTTAATAGTAGAGACACTTCAGTCAGTGGGAGGACCAAGGATTAGAGAGATAGTTTTGGGGGAAAGGAAGTCACAAACTATTTAGGTTACAACAAGAGAAGAATTGTGTCTAAGCCGGTGAATTTATGTAGATCCTCTGTGGTCCTTATTTTTGTTTTCTATATGTTCAGCAAGAAGTCTGCCTTTGTACTTTCTTCCTTGACCTTCCTTAGTAATTGTTCCAAGTCCATGATGTTTCCCATTAGTAGTATAGTGTCTTCCATATATCTTAAATTGTTGATATGTCTTCCTCCTAACTTCACTCCTCCTTCTTCTGAGTCTAGTCTAAACTTGCTCTTCATATTCAGCATACAAGTTGAAGAAGTAGGATGATACAATGTCAGCTTGCCTGCCCACCTTGCCAATCAGAGAACTATTCTGTTTTTTTATATTCTGTTTAACAATAGCCTCTTGTCCGACCTACTGATTTCTCATCAGGACTACCAAATGCAGTGGCACTCCCATGTCTTTAAGAGCATTCCATAGCTTTTCATGATTAGGCAGTCAAAGGCTTTGCTATAATCTATGCAACACATGCTGATTTTCTTTTGGAATTCCTTGGTGCAGTTTGAATGTTTGCAGTGTGGTCCCTAGTGCCTTTGTCTTTCCTGAACTCTACTTATACCTTTGGGATTTCTCTCTCCATATATGATTGGAGTCTATGTTGCAGAATTTTAAGCATAATTTTGCTTGTGTGGGAAATTAATGCTATGGTCCTATAGTTGCTGCAGTCTTCTCTCTCTCTCTCTCTCTCCCTCCCTTCCTCCCTCCCTCCCTCCCTCCCTCCCTCCCTCGTGTGTGTGTGTGTGGATGAGGATGAATATTGATTTTTTTTCCCAGTCTGTTGATCATAATTTTGTTTTACATATTTGTTGGCATATTTTAGTTAACACAGGAGTTGATCCTGTTTGTATGGATTGTATCAATTGAACTGGAATATCATCTATTCCTAGTCATTTATTCTTCCCAAGTTCTCTTATTGTAGTTCCACCTCACTTTCTAGAATTTGGTATTCATCTTCTTATGTTTCTAAATTCCATGCTTCTTCATTCCATGTGTCATTCTTTTTTCCATCTCTTTTATGTAGCTCTTCTGTGTATTACAACCAACATCTTTTTATTTCTTCTTGGTCTTGTAATTTGTTCCTCTTCTAATCAAAAGCATCCAGCCTTTGGTTTGAACTGTCCTTTGAGTTCTCTTATCTTGTGGAAGAGATCTTTCATTTTTCCTTTTCTGTTATTCTCTTCTGTTTCTCTGCACTGACTATTATAGTAGTCCTCTTTATCCTTGCACCCTAGTTGTTGAACACTTGCATTCATGTTTCTGTATTGTTCTGTCTCTCTTTTGTTTTGCTTCTCTTCTTTCTTTGACTGCTTGAAGTCTTTCCTCTGTTATCCATTATTAAAATGAACTGTTTTAGGTATTTTGAGAAATGGGCAAGTAAAGACTTACTGCAATAATAATAGCAAGAAAATGCATGCGGTGACCTTGAGACTATCACTGATACTGCTAACCTTTTAAAAGTAACTTTTCAAACTCTGTAAAACCCAGTCTCCTAAATTATATATCAGGGTGGGCAACTTTTATACTTTGATATACATTTAATGAATTCTCATATACATCATGCAGTGACCCTTTTTTCCTTAATCTCCTTTATCTCAAAGTGAGGTGGCAACCTATATAATGAGCATATGACAAATGGGGCACATTTTGCAAGTAACTATGACATCTAAATATCATCTGTGAATGTGTCATCAGTGTCAGTGGAGCTGAGGTTATTATATGCCTAATATGTACTGTAAAATGTGATTTAGTCTGAAATTATTTAGTAGTTAATTGAAAAAAGTCCCTTTGTCCTAGGTGATTACTTTACTCTAAACCTGCTTGTTCAGCAGCAACAGTTTCAGAAAGCTAAATAAAGCATGTCCCTGAAAAGTCCTAACTGATAGGTTGTATTGATATAGTATTTTACCATCACCAGCACTTGAAGCAGTTATTGTTCTGAGTTCTGAGCATAACACACATGAGCCTTATGCTCATGTGCTCCTTTCTCTTTTCTTCTCTCACGTGGTGGAAATAAGACATTCAGAGGTTGTCTTTCTACTTCTTGATAATTAGTCTGTTGCACCATCAGGACCCAGAATGTGAACTAATGAAACCCATTAGTTTCAGTAAGCTAGCTTCAGAAACGATGGAAATAGGCCATAGTAAATGTTAGTTTGTCACCCCAGATCATATGACTACCATTAACTAAAAGTGATAGTAAAAGCTTCTGAATTCCTCTTTGTGACTGTTTGAGAGAAAGAGATGGGAAGACCTGCAGATTATTCTGCTCTGCATGTCACATTAAATCAGTGGTGGGCAACTATCAAACATTGGGGAGGGGTGTTAACCCACAAGGGTCCTTGGGGATCTACTTGCCACCCCAAAATAAAACAAATATTTAAGAATTATGCACACACATGCACACCTACCTATACAGACATGGGCACACGCTCACCTAAGGAGTTTGGAAGATAACTGTGCCATGTTCTCTCCACCAATACCACCTCAGCTATTGAAAGACCATGATAGAATAGGCCTTTTAAAAAAAGGATGGGGAAATAGTAACTGGAAGTTACTTGTGGGTGTTTTTTTGACAGGATGTGACTCAGAGATGTTGAGGGCATATTGAGGCAAAACTCAGGCTACAGAGATAGAACATGTGGCACTTGGATCACACTTTCTCCATCCCTGTATAGGATTGTATAGAAGAGAGCATTTCAGCAGGTACTGCTTGTCACATAACCATGTAACAAGGAACACCTTTTGAAATTCCCTCTTCTACGCAACCATTATACGCAACCATTATATAGATATAGAAACCCTCTCCAATTTTTACTCTGGCAATCCTACCTGCAAGTAAATTATAGTTTGGCAAGATGTCCAAACATAGCCACTGTTTTCCAAGATGCCCTTCCCCAGATGCAGGGAAGGTTTTTAGGTTGGGCTTCCTCCCAATATACTATTTTTTCTATATGCAGAAAGAACATTCAGACATATAAATCCCTCCAGTTGAAATCTGATGTGGCACATTCAAGAGAAAGCTGTATCATGCAACATTTTTGTTGTTCTTAGCTGTGTTCAAGTTAACATACTCCATGTAAGACCAGTTTGTCCAGCTCAAAAAAGGGAGCAAATAAAAAGTACAGGGGAAAAAAGTGGAAACAAGAGCTATGACCAACTGAGCATAGAAGAAGTTTTATTTGAAAAACAAAGGAGTGGTTTTGGGAGGGAGGTTGTTGCTGTTGTGTGCCTTCAGTCATTTCTGACTTAAGTGACCCTAATTTGAAGCTATCACAGGGTTTTCTTGGCAAGATTCAGAAAGGGTTTGGCATTGCCTTTCTCTGACGATGAGAGACTGTGACTTCCTCAAGGTCACCCAGTGGCTTTCCACAGCTCAGTGGACATTCGAGCCATGGTCTTCCAGAGTTCTAGGCCAACACTAAAGCACTACACTATTCTATGTCTGTCTGAGGAGGAAAAACTGAGGGAAATTTATAATAAAATGGACTTCAAAGTAAAAACTAGAATCTGCACAAGCCTAATTTTAGGGGGAAATCACAGTAAATTCTTACTTTTTCAAATGTTTTCCTCAATGAGAGATAGTATGCTAAAATATTAAATCTGTTGTCATGTATAAAATATTTTTCTTTTCCTTTTTTTCAGCTCTGATGAAGCCTTCAGCAAAGTTAATTTGAATTATCGTACAGAAAATGGGCTGTCTCTTCTGCATTTGTGTTGTATTTGTGAAGGTATGGTTTTCAGCCTGGATGCTTTATAACCCTCTTATTGGCATATTTAATGATTTTGATTCTTTGTAATAAACATCAGGACTGTTATTATTTTTTAAATCTGTTTGTCTCTGGCAGCATTCTTGTTCAATCATACATAGGCATTAAGTGGAATGCATTTTGTTTACTGTAAAAAGTGGCTTAACACTCTTGGATGAGATTTATAAAATGAAATGATTATATTACACAATAATAACTGTTGTCCTAAGGCGAGAAGGGGAACACATTTCAAAAAGTAACTAGAATAACTCATGTTTCAAAGATTGTGGAGTTGGAATTTTAAAAAGTAACATTTTCATAATCTGGGATAACATCACCATTGTATCTGCTACATTTCATTGTTTCAGTACAATGATAAATGAGAATGTCCAGTTGATCTCAGTAGGCGCTGACTCTGACTAAGCATTTGTAGGTCTGGGATGAAAATATGTGACTACAAGTATTTAATTTTTGTTATTATGCAGGTAATAAATCACACATTAGGACTCTCATGCTGAAAGGATTGCGTCCATCTAGGCTGACAAGAAATGGATTTACAGCTTTGCATTTAGCAGCTTACAAGGTACATGGTGTTTAATTAATTAATTATTCTGTTTGACAAATGTTCTTTCACATTTTCTGTCTCTGCTCTACTAAGCTTCCAGAGCTTAGTGTTTGGTACTAGCATGGCCATAAGCTTGGTGCCAGTGTGGGAAAAATACAGTTATCAGGGACTTCTGGCTTAAGGCTACAGTCCAGACTGGGCAACTACCTGAGGTCTAGACACCATAAACACCCCACACCTCAAAAAGCCAACTGTATCCATCACGTTTTTATATTCAAATGCCCCCCACATCATGTAGGGGACATAAGATGAGCAATCTGCCATGGTTTTTCCCCCTTTGGGTTGTTTTAGGCCAAAGAGATGCCTTTTGTGAAGTAAACTGGTAATTTCCATATGCCACCCATATGTTACTTTCCCCACCCCAACCATAGGTAACAGGGAGAAATTCTTCCTTATGTTCTTCCCTCCACTAATATTAGAGCAGCAGCAAGATAAGAAAGAGCAAGTGTGGAGTGGAAGAATATAAACGGGACAGAGAGGAGCCAAGTTCTTCTATGGATAGGTTAGAAAGGAGTTTGGGGTTATAATACTTATCTCATATTTGAAAGAACCATGACACAATCCATATCCCAAGCATGGACAGTTTTCACTTTTGTTCACTACTATCACAAGCAAAACATATGGTATGTACTTTGCACTTGAATGTTTGGAATAAATCTCAGAAGGTGATGTGAGAAGCGCTTCTTTATTAGGCATGCCCATGAGAAGTTTGTGATGTTTCATTTTCATTATTGGAAATTGTCTGGGCTGCTAGTTAATTGAGAGTAAAATATAAAATGTGACTGTATCCATAACTGTTTTAAATATTTCAGCTACTCTATTCCTTTGAATTTAATACCATGTTATGAAGGCTCATAGGAAGTTTGTAGCATTGTTAGCTGAGAGGTTTTATTAGTAGAATCCAAAATTCAAAGGGACCTATTGAAACTGATTAGTTTTTCTTTGACATATTTTCAGAACTGTTTATTCAAACAATCAGGATGTTGTTCCTGTAGAGGAAGTGGTTGGGAGACTGTGTCAGGTGAAATATATTAAGGGCATATTTAAGAAAGTAGTGGATCCTTCAAGGTTTTTCTAGAAGGATATTTTTCGTATATGGACACATCTGTGGCAAAGTTTCATGGAGAGGGTTATCTGCTATGTAATAATACAATTTATATTATACAAAGTCTTACTGGCCTGTTACAGACTGCCAAAATAAAGCTGCTTCGGGTCTCTTTGGAGGTAGGCTGTTTAAATGATGCATACACCCTAAGAATCCGGAAGCTGCACCAAAGCTGCACTCCAGTGCTTAGGAATGGAGTGTGGCTTTGGCATGACCTCCGGACTCTGAGGACCCATGCATCATTTAAATAGCATACCTCCAAAGAGACCCAAAGCAGCTTTATTTTGGCAGTCTGTAACAGGCCACTATTTGTCCATCTAGCTCAGAGGACTGTCTTCATTGACTGGCATTGGCTCTCCAGAGTATCCTGGAGTCCTTTCCGGACCTGCCAGGAGATGCAAAAGATTGCATCAGGACTTCTCACATGCAAAATAGGTTCTTTGCCACTGATATTCCTAACAATGATTTCTAAATAATTATGTCACTATTCACATTTCAGGACAATGCAGAACTTTTAACAGCCTTATTGCACAGTGGAGCTGACATCCAGCAAGTTGGCTATGGAGCACTTACAGCTCTCCATATTGCTACAATAGCTGGTCACCATGAGGTATGTTTGCTCATTTGTATGGACTGCAACAATTAGAGTCAAAAGCAAGATAGATCTGAAAGATATTCCTGGATAGGATGAAGGGGCAGGAAGTCTTGCCATGTACTAAGGAGATTTATCTTTCATTTATGGATTTTTGTGGCATTTTGGAAATGTTATTGAGGTGGAGTTGTGGTTTTTAAAGAAAATAAATCTGCACATTTGGAAACTGAGACATGACAGCTTAAAAATCATGACTCTTCTAACTCTTCTCTTCTAACTACAGCCTTTGTGATTTCTAATTTGGGGATTACAAATTAGTCGAGCAAGTAGAATTATCATCTTTTGTGCCCAATATGTGGGCAAGAGTAGTTTCATTATGCACAGGGTATGGTTAGATGCTTCTTTAGCAATTAGCATCATAAGCATTTAGTGTGAAATATTTAGTTTGCACCTGTATATCTGTAGAGGAAGTATCCTTCACAGAGTTCAAACCATGCATAATCTTTCACCTTGAGTAGCAGAATTTTTGTATTGTTCTATAAATTAGCACAATTTTTGATTGTTCTATGAACTTCTGGAGGAAAATGTACCGTATATACCCATGTAGAAGTCAACCAAGTCAAGGGCAGATTTGGGGGCCAAAATTATGGATTTTTATATTGCCTGTGGATGAGCCGAAAGAAAAACCTAGGGGCATATAGCAAAGAATGTAAAGGATGAAGCAAACGAAAACAGTGCTCATCATAAAGGCTAGATGGATGAGATGGGAACTACAATAAACACTGGCTGTGTAATGTGTATGGGAAGTGACCAGATATGGATGGGGCTAAGTAAACATGCACATGCCACAAAGAATGAAAGACAAAGCAAAGAAAATACAGACTGTGTTAAGAGTGATTATAGCCTTCAAGTTTAATGAGATAACATTGTCTGATTTTAACCCCAGAAAGCTGAAAAACACAAATATATTATTCAAACCCTTCATTGTCTGATTCCTCATTGCTGGAATAACATTGCTGGAAACACCTTTTCTAAGTACAGTGGCAAAAGGTGAGAGGTTAATTCATCCAGGAGAACCTAAAGGAAGCACCAAGCTCCTCTCTACTTTTGGTACTTCTTTGAGGGGAAGCACTAAAGAGCCATCACTGCACCATTTTTCCACTCAGGGATTCAAAAAGGCCAGAAGTGGACCTGCAGTGGAAAGAATAGAGAGAATCAGTGCTTCTTTTAGGTTAATAATAATAATAATAATAATAAAATTTTATTTATATACCGCCCTTCTAAAAGATCGAAGTGCGCGGGGCGGATTGTACGGAGGTTCTCTTGGGATAGACTAAGCTCTCACATTTTGCCACTCTTCTAAGAGAAGGGGTAGTTCCTTTTATTTATGGCTAAATGGCTAATCTATAGACAAATTAACCATTTAGCCATAGCAATACAGGTTATGAATAAAGCTTAGTGTATATACTTCTGCAATTGAAAAATTGACAGAAAAAACATGGGTTCACTTATCCATGTGTCAATGTAAGTACTGTACCTTAACTCTTATTAAAAAGTACAGTACTTACATTGACCCATGGATAAGTCAAGCTGTGTTTTTTCTGTCAATTTTTCAAGCAAAATTTCTTGGCTTATATAGAAGTATATATGTTATGCTTCATTCATAGCCTGTATTGCTAAGGGTAAATGGCTAATTTGTCTCTGGGCCAAGGACAGATGCAGTAGACAAGAGACACAATGAACATTTGCAGGGTCTTACATACCATTAAAAAATGTCCCCTCAGTTTCAGATTGTAGCTTCCACCATAGCACAGGTTGCATCATAGAGACGTGCACAAACCTTGCTTCTCCATTCATTTTTGTCTAAATATACAGAAAAGAAAGCAGTTTATAGCAAGAGAATATATATATATATATACACACACACACACACACACACATTCCACTGCATGGTTTTTTTAATTATTATAGTTGTCCCTGCAAGCCCTGCTCTGTAAATGTCACAGTCAGTTTCTCATGTTTACAGTATTGTGCAGTAACCTGCACCCATGTCATGTTGTTACTGATTTTAAATGGATTATTTTGTTATCATGAACGAAAGGATCCATGGAACAGCAAAACAACCATGGGAAGATGCATTTTGAAGATAAATGTGCAGTACACCTTCCCCCATAACTCCTCATAATACCTACTGGAACAATGTGACCTCTGAGGAACTGTATGACCTGAGTTCTCCTTAAGGATTCTGCCCTTCTCTTAAGATTTCCTATGTGAATTTCCTGTAAAGCACTTAGATCCAAAATCTTATTAAAATTCACTTTTAGTTATGAACCTTTTATCCCTACTCATACCACTTAGGCCTCATTTCAGTCACTTCACACACCAGCTCATTTCTTGTTGCCTTGGAAATGCTTTGTTTCAGTCTGTGTTTTTTTAAAAAAAAATATTTCTGAAAGTGTTTAATGTTATAAACAGAATTGCTTTCATAATGAAGGGTTCACAGTTGTAAATATAATCTTAAATGCACTATTATTTTGTTCATAAATCTTTGGGATAAATCAGTCAGCAAAAATAGCAAGAGTTGCTTTTGTTCTAAAACTGCTGTCTGACATCACTAATGGACTGGAGGAGGTGAAGAAAGTCAATCTTAATCCAGAAAAAGAAGTGTTCCTGGTCACTCAAAAAGTTAGAAGGAAACAGGGATTGAACCTGTACTAGAGGTATTAGACTTCCCCTGAAGATGTAGGTTTACCGTTTAAGGTTTCTGGATTCAGTCCTGAGCCTGGATTCTCAGGATTATGCACAGGCCAGGAGTTCATAGCACAGTTAAACCTAGGTTACCATCATCCTAGAGATGCAGATTTGGCTGCAGTGCTATATGTTTTAATTGTGTCCCATTTTAATTACTGTAATTTACAAAATTAAAAATGGATTCTATACATGCACAAATAGAATTAGTTATTTTTTTTAAAAAAAATACCAATTGTTACTTTTTTTTAAAAAAATACCATTGGTATTTATTACCAATTCTTTTTGGGGGGGATGCAGGGGGTAACAATTGCAGAAATTCAAGATTAACGATATCTGTTAACGTTATGATTGTCTTACAAGAAAAACACTGAATTGCAAACAATAGAGGACAGAAGAAGAAAATGTCAGTGATAGTAGAACACTAAAATAATCATAAAAGAGATAGACAGTTAATGAATAAATAAAACCAAGAAGTGTTAAGTAGAAAGTTGATGTGTGTTATATGTGTTGTTTTTTGCCATGTCATTATGATACATTATGTTATATTTGTTATGATTTAATGGTTTTAAAAATGAATGTTATATCAATGAATAAATATAATATGAAAAACTCTTTAAGTTTAAACTTCATTTTAAAAAAAGATACTTTAGAAACCAGAGAATAAGGACTCGCAAGGGAAGATAGAGTATTGAAGTTTTCCCTTTCTTCAGGAATCTGCAGGGAAAGAAGCAGTGGAGGTTTTTAACCAACTGGAGGTAAGCTCCAGTTGGCAATTTATCTTCCTAAAATCAAGGGAAGATCAAAGGGATTGCCCAGAGGGCCCCATTACCCAACAGTTGTTGTGGAAACACAAGAAGCAGTTAGCAAATCTATGTGGAGGGACTGGGATTTATCACCATGCCCAACTGTCATCTGCAAAGCCTGAAGGGCCAGAAATTCTTTGTGGACAATTGATCCAAAATCTTTGCTTTCTTTGTTTAACATCTGATCTTTAGATCTTGTTTTTTAACATCTCGATTAAAGAAATCCCGGGATATCTTTCCCTTTTGTAAACTGCTCTTTTTTTTTTTTTTAGACGAAGGAAAGATGTGGTTAGCATTTTATTTTGGATGTATTTTCTTTATTGGTGTAATAAAATTGGAAATAACAAAGTCTGCAAGGATCAAAAGAGTTAGCAATGACAATATTTGAAAGATTTATTGATTTTGTTTTATATCGCATATAATTAATTTGGCTTTATTAAGTCTGGATACAAAAAAAGGAGACATTGGGAGAAACTTTATTTGTTTTGACAAAAGGAGGCACTGGATTGCACCCCCCCCCCCCCCCCCCCCCCACACCAACCCAACACCTGATAAGATTGGCTTTAGATATGGAGAAATGTCTGTGTTCCAAAAGAGGAGAGGAGGCACCCCTTGTAACTCAGCACAATAAACTGTTTTTCAAACAGTGCTTAAAAACTAAGAGAAATAACATTGATAATAGCTAGGTCAAAGGCCCTTGATTGTAAAGTTGGGATATAAAATGACACTGAATATTTTGAACAATCTGAGGACTGTGAAGAGGATTTCGTGGTGGTGATATCAGATAGGGAGATGGATAGGCAATCAGATAAGCAATCAGGTTGAGTATCTGGAGGGAGATGCCATAGGCTATGCAGTGCAGATGTGGGATGAAGACATTTCTTGTAAACAGATGGCTGAAGATCAGGCTATGATGACAGAGGATTTTGGAGGTGTGAAGATTATGAATGAGAAGACTAAAACTATCTTTTAAAAAGAATTAAATTAGGGGGAAAGACTGGCAATTGATCATTGAGCAGGTTGAGATTGGGTGAGAGGATGGTTGTGGAAAACTGTACCAAAGGCATGTGTTGTTAACTATGAGGGGTTTGCCTCAGTTTGTATTTTTCAGTTCTGGGAGGGGGAGTTGTGTCAAGATTACGATATAATACAGATTAAATAAAATTTAAATGGTGCTGATATGGGCTTGATTTATGTATTAATCTTAATGAGGTGATCAATAAAAATATGCTACAGTTTGTTTTAAAAGAAAAAAAACCTTTGGTCTTCATGAAGTAATGGAGTTGCCTACTGGTTAGTTTTAATATTAATTTTCAGGGATGTATAATATAAACATAGGCCCAAAACTGATGGGCCAAAAGTGCCGCCTTCTGGCCGATCCAGGGTCCTGGCATTCAGATGTCACACACCTCCAGATCAGGCTGAAGCTGTGCCTAAGGCAGCTCAAACCCATCTGCAAAAGGAGCACAAAAAAGCACTCCTTGCTGGTGATCCATCACAAACTGTGTCAGGGGGGTGACGTTGGGACCATGGCGTATGGTCACCATGGTCCCACATCGCTCAGGGCACTCTCACAGCAGGAGTGGCCAGAGGTCATTCTAAGCCACCCGTCTGCTTGAGGCCTAAGTAAGATTTAAATGGTTTAAATGGTGCTGATAGCAAAGTGAAAATAATCATTGATGATATTTATTATTTGAATTCTGAAGTATGTTGAAATACTTTGTTTAAATGGAATTAGTTATTATTACTAATTATCATTAGTGGATAGATATTGGAAAGCTAATTTTGGATTAACGCTTTGTACAACAATTACTTAGGGGCTGTACAGACTGGCCAAAAGGGCTGACGTTGGGGTGAAGTGGGGGCATGGTGACTGCACGCCGCATGACCTGATTCCACCTCCAAAGTGGCATCACACCACGCGCCTGATCAAACAGTGGGTGGCGTCATGACATTTTTTTGTCACAGCATTTAAACATGCTTTGTCAAAGAAATGGGAAGAGCCATGCGACACAAGGGTGCACTTTTTCTGGGCCAAGAAGAAGCGGCATTTTGCCACTTCTTATTGGCCCAGAAAAATGCCGGATCGGGGCTCCAGTATGTGGTTGCTGTGACCCCGATCTGGCGTGCAAAGGGGCGGCAGCAAACTGCTTCTTCAGGGCAGTCTATTTCGCCTCTTGGTTTTGTAACTTTTACTTTATCTCTGTACTAATGAAATATTGATAGACTATAGAAAAAAGTATACCTTTGTTTTTTCAGATGGAGGAAACTTAGTTAAAATTAGGATATAGCAGCTGAAGAAAAGAC
Source organism: Sceloporus undulatus (assembly GCF_019175285.1). Classification (NCBI taxonomy): domain Eukaryota; kingdom Metazoa; phylum Chordata; class Lepidosauria; order Squamata; family Phrynosomatidae; genus Sceloporus; species Sceloporus undulatus. The sequence goes on from NC_056525.1 coordinate 94,607,048, forward strand.
TGAAAGTCATTTTATGTCTTTTTGTTATCTTATTTCTTTATTCATTTCTCTTGCTTTCTTGCTTTTATATGTAGATTATTTTTTTCTATTATGCTTTATTTTATACTATATAATTCCAATAAAAAGTATTTTAAAAATAAATCTGAGCATAAACTGTGTGTTACAGACAGTAAACAGAACATGAAAGGTGCATTGGACTTTTTAAAATATATACAAATGGTTGAAATGAAAATTCTTAAAAATAGGGTGACATTTCAAAGCCTTTCATCACAATTTGATTTTATCCTTTAAAGACAAATTTGAATTTTTTTTCAGGATGAAGTTTTTTGTGTATATAAAAATAGAGCAGATGAACCTAAGACATATTGTTCCTTTTACTGTACTACATAAAATTCAGAGATATAGCCATGTTAGTCTGGAGTATCAGTATGCAAAGATATCTTGTAGTACCTTTGAAACTAACTGAGTGAGAGAAGTTGATAGGATGAGCTTTCATAGACTTTGGTCTTCTTCCTTGGATGCATGAAGCGTCCTATGCAAAGATGTGCTATCATAAGACACCAGTTTCATAAACATATGATAAATTTACACAAAAGCAGTTGCATTTCCCACTGAAAATTGGTGAATTTAGACTAGTTTGAGCACTGTTGGCCTTTCAGGGAGATTCTGGCAGCTGTAGTCCAAATGAAGTCTCTTTCCCCAGCTCTCTGTGCAATTGGAGATGGTAAACAGGATAAAAGATAAGGGAATTGGAGGTACACATCCTAAATTCTGATAATTTCTTCATCATCATCATCATCATCATCATCATCATCATCATTGTTGTCATCATCATTGTTATCAATATATCAACTTTTATACCCTGTCTTTCTCCCAGATGGAGTCAAGATAACTTTCAAATTAAAATGATCACAGTGTAGTTAAAAAAAACATGCAAAAATAAACCTTAAAACATAATTGGACCATTATCAATATTAAAACAATTTAAAACACACATTTTAAATGGTAAAAAGCTGTTTAAAATAGTAGAAGTGAAAACAATACAAGACTTTCTTGAAAGCTCTTTCCTCAAAAACCTTCAGTTCTGAAAACGGCAGAATAAAAAAGCCTTCACCAGCCGATGGAAGGGCAGCAAGGAAGGTGCCATTCTTCCCTAGGGAAGGAGGTCTAGAGGTAAAGGGCAGCTACTAAGAAGATATAATGTTATGTCTCCAACAATCACACTTGTGAAATTGGTGGGTCTAAAAGAAGCCACCCCCACCCATTTGCAGGATGTCACAGGTCTGGCAGGCTCATCTTGGGGGGACTCTGTCAGATAGATTGGACCTAAGCCATGTAGGGCTTTATAGGGCTTGACCAGCACTTTGAATTATGCCATGAATGAAATCAGTAGCCAGTAAAACTGTTGGAACAGGAGAGTGAGTTGTATGATTGGTGTAGGGGGATATTGTTATTCTTCAGTGTTCCACTTGCCAGCTCCCAACACTTATCAGGGGACAAAATCAATTTGTGATATCTGAAGACCATTGCTCAGATCTGTGAATGGGGAAATGTTTTAACAGATGAGATTGACAAGACATACTTCAGCTTTGAAGGCTCATTTTTCAAGGGCTTTAATTGGTGCATTAAATTTTCTTCGGATGTTGGGTTTCGTTTACTTATCAATGGTGTATTCAAAAGCCCATGAGGTACAATGCCATCCATCCCCTTTGCTGTCAATGTACGTTTCCCGTTTTAAAATTTTTTTTTCTTTTGTCAGTCTCTAAGATACATATAGATACTCCATTTTCACATGTTAATATAAATGGCCACAAATACATTTATAATATTTATTAACTTCAGGTGCATAGCTAGGTGTGTACTTGTACATACAACATTATATAATATAATATATAATGTATAACAAGGGTGTATAAATCATAGCTATATGATTTATACACCCTTGAAAATAGACTTTGGCCCAAAACAGACGGGTGAAAAAAGCCTGCTTTGGTCGGCTTGGGGGCATGGCGATCACATGACACATGCCCCCAAGTCACCCAGAAGCCACCACCAAGTCGTCCTAAAAAGAAGCTCATTTTCAGAAGCCACTTTGAAACAGCTGCAATGGGCTGGATTAGGGCCGCACGTGTGTGGTTGCTGCACCTATCGGGTGAGCGGCTTTCGGGTGGCCCTGATAGACCCCTTTTAGGTAGTCGGTTTTGCCCCATAACCATTTGTGAAACATTGAGATTTTGTGGAAGATATGAAGAATTCCTTTCTAGATTAGCTAGTGTGGAAAGGGTTCCAAGATGGAAGAAGAACTGAAGACCAGCACACAAGGGAAGCTAGTCTTTGCAGCACTATTGTGCTTTCCTTATCCTTGGCTCCCCAATACAAGAATCACAAGAAGTGAATATGTTAGCAGCTAATATGTTTTGGAATGTTTGGTGGAGATATTTCAATAATTGAGCGTGTTTTCCTTACGGTCCTCTCATCTTATTTAATTTACAAGGTTACATTACTGGAGAGTCTTTCCCATTCTAATAGCTGATCTGGCCTTAAAATCTTTGACTGTGTTTTTTTGGGCCCCTGACCAATTCCATTAACTTCCCCAGGCTTCTAGGAAATGGGAGGGTGTATTTTATGACTAGCCCAGTGTTCAGAAGTTGTTGTTGTTTTAAAAAACAAAAAACATGAACATATGGTGAGAGAGAGGCAAAACGCTGTGCATATATCTGAAGTGTTGTCCTTGTCACTCTCACACAAGCAAGTGCCTTGTCCCTGGCTTTTAAGCTACTCTTCTCCCACAATATATCCCCATGCTGTTTCACAATCTACAGTAAATGTGATCTCCGGGAATTGGGGAATGAATAACTTTATGGACTGCTGTAAATCATTTTTATTGATGAAGTGCAATATGCTATCTCTCTTGTATCTAGAGAGATGCGGGTAAGGGTTAGCTTTGTCAGGACATGGATCTAAATTGCTGCCCAAGGTTGCTACAGATTGATTTGTTGCCTACTAAAAATTAGAATTGAATCTAAAGAATGCACTAGTTCTTCCAACTGATAAAAATATCATTATCTTTTGCTCTTAATTTTCATAGCATTCTAGTTGTTATATTGGCAGACTAAACAGCCAAATTCATCAAGTTTAGTCTTGTCCAATTCAGTGAGACAGTACAGCCTAAAATGCCCATCTATTATATATCAGTAGGGTTTGTTGAGTATTCTTTCCATTTTTGCGCTATTTATTTTTCTTATGTAATAAGGAGACATTAATACCAACATCATCAAGAAATGAGTTCACCATGCATATATAAAAAAAAGAGTGTTAAGCAAAAAATATTGTGTCAGAAATTCTTCAGGTGTTAACATGTTAGCCAGAAATTCACTATGTATGTATGTCCAGATGTAAATTCCACCAAACTTAATTAATACTGATTTAAAAGACTGGAAAGTCCCAAATTTTGTTCCTGTTCTTTCCAGTTTTATTTTGGAGAGCCATACATGTTCTGTTTATCCCAGAATATTTTCTGTCAGCTTCCAGTATGATCAGATTGCTTTTTATACCAACTCCTTGGGTCAGTTTATTTTAACCCAATATAGAAGGGACATCTAGGACTTTTCAATCATTCTGAATAACTCTTAGTCCCAGATAAATGTGTACTGGATTAAAGCCATTTCATTTTCTTGACAAAAAAAGTGTCCAGTAAATTCTAATTCTCTCACTCAATCACTCACTCTGTTAGAGTTGGCAGCACTAGCATGCCTTTAGTCAATATTTGCTGGTATCCATATCTCTCTAAGAATTCAAACATAGCATACAATCATGTCATTTCCTGCTTATTGGTCATAGCCATACCATCTCTTTTACTACATCAGTTAGTCTGCAGTTAGTTTAGGGAGTTCATTGCATGTAATTTCCACGCCAACCTGGGCATAGGGCAGGATCAGGATGGAGCAGGTTAAAACTGATTTTACAACACACAAAATTGCTGCTGCACTGGCACCTGACCATCACCTGTCCTTGATTTTTGATACTATGTAGTACTAAAATCAGCTGCCAGAACACTGCTGGAGGACTGGTGATGGTTGGGCGGAAGCACAGCAGCAAGTTTGTATGTGGTAAAATCAGTTTTAACCCATTCCAGCCCGATCCTGTTCCATACCCAGGTCAGCGTGAAAAGTTACATGCGATAAACTCCTCATTTGCCCACCATTTTTTAGTCTGTAGTTCGTTCTCTCCTTAACGCTTTAAGAGCCCATGTTACAAAGTCAATCATCATGAAATGTTTTGAAACTTTTAATATTTGTAATGAAATCTATGTATAGTGGACCCTTGTTATACACTGGGGTTTGGTTCCAAGATCTCCCGTGGATAACAAAATCTGTGCATGCTCATGTCCCATTGAATATAATGACATAGCAAAATGGTGTCCCTTATAAAAAATGGAAAATCAAGGTTTGATATTTGAAATGTACACTTTTTTTAACATTTTCAAACCGTGGATGCTTGAATCCGTGTATAAAAAATCCATGTATAAGAAGGGCCGACTGTAATATGTTTTTACAAGAAAGTTTCAGCCCATTTTATTTCTTGCTAGACATTGTGTGTCAAGCTGGTTGCATGGAACTAGTTATTGTCCATTTTCCGGTTGCACGTAGTAATTACTCTGCTTTTAAAATGCACTCCTGTCTCTCCCACACTTCCCAATAAACACAAACACACACAGGGAGAGCTAAGCATGAAGACTGAATATATGTAAATTTTTCATATATTGCTTATAAATTGAAAAATGTGAATCAAAATTTACTCCATCACAAGGTAAAGCTAAGACTTCTCTCTGGCTTTTCTTTGCAAACAAAGATTCAGGAAGGACTCATCCCATGCTTTCTACAAGTGCGTTGATGACAAAAAAAAGGCCAATCCGAGATAAACAAGCCCGGTTGCAGACTTACTAGGATGACATAATTCATATTTAGTATTAATATATCAACAAAGGAGCAATATAATGGCATATTATACATTTTTGTTTATATTGTAAGGGATGTGAGTTAAATAAAAGTGCCTTCTGAATAAAAGTGGCACCATGTAATTTCATTGGTGAAGTGACACTGACATATTCCATTAATTTCACTGTGAACCTCACAATCTTAAATGTTGGCCTATTGTATTTTGATCAAATTCTGGTTAATTTCTTGGGATTACTTCATCCTCCCCATCACAGTGTAGTCAGTGCTTTACCTGGGGATAAAATCATTCACTGTGTAAGAACCTTATGCTATCATAAATTCAGCAACAGCTGCAGCTATGACATGTTGGCAGGCTTAGATGAAATAATGAGATGAAACTCATCCAGTGCATAATTAATATGCTTAGTATTTATGCCTATATTTTATACTAAAGTCTAGCCTCACCTAATAGAATTACAATAACCTAGAACTAATTATTCTTTTTACATGCATGCCTTATTACAAAGAGAAATCAGGACTGCATATCATTCAAACAGCATGTATGTGTGCATAAAAAATTAAAGGTTTTGCAAGTTGGTGTTTAACAGTTTTTACTCATGTAAGATTTATGGAATATATGCTAAAAGTGAGGGAAAATATTTTAAGTGTGAAGACTTCTACATACATCTGCTGCCCCTAATTCATTATGTTTGTTTTTAGAGTCACTAATGTTTGTTAAAACAATTTCCACCATGTTCTGCCTATTTTCAACCTCAGATACTAGACATGTGTTCTTATTAGCACCCCTCCCCCCCTTTCTGGGGCTCTACACAAGAAGCAAATATTGAAACATAAGTAATTTTGTGGACTTTTGAAAGTCTTACATAATTAGTTTGGCATCTTTGATGTCCTGTATTTGTTTAAGGAGATTATTGCATTACTACTAAACCCAATTTACCTTTTCCGAGTTACATTCGATTTTGGGATGCAGCCGGGTATTATCACATGGATTTTGCTGCCATTGCCACCTCCTGACTTCAATCGGCCGCTTTTCACTTTCAGGAACTTCCCAGCTTTGCAGATCAACCATCTGAGGGCAGATTTTAGCCAGATTTTTGCCTGGATGCAGTTGGGAGGCAGCAATGGCAGCAAAATCCATGTGATAATATCCAGCTGCAACCTGAATTCAAATGTAACTCTGAAGAGGTAAACTGGGTTTATTAGTAATGCGATAATCTCCTTAGTATCCTTTGGCTACAAGAACGTCAAATAACAGATCCAGGAAAGGGAAATGCTATTTTAAAAGATGTTAAACACACTGGGCCTGATGAATCTTTGCTCTGACAAAGCATTGAATATTCTTATATCACAACATTGTTGTTGTTGTGTGCCTTCAAGTTACTTCTGACTTACAGCAACCCTAAAGCAAACCTATCATGATGATTTCTGAGGGTGAGAGTGTGAGAGTTTTTGACTTGCCCAAGATAGCCAGGTGGGTTTTCATGGTACTGTGACAATTTGAACCCTGGTCTCCAGAGTCATAGGGGCTCGACAAATGCCGCCCCTCTTTGCCCTGCATCATTGATGCAGCAACCAAACAGCGCGGCAACAATGCACTCCTGGGAGCAAACAAAAAAAAAAAAACCTGCCAAAAGCAGCTTCCAGGAAGGGGTACGATTGATGCACATGTACACACCTTCATCATGTCACTTCCTGCCAGCACTATTTGGGTGCTGTGCGACACTTGTGCCATCATCGCACCACTCGTGTGGACAGCGGTAAGCCATGATAGCGGCATACTCATGGACTAGGTTGCTGGATATGTAAATGCCCAGCCTCATCTAGCCCTAGTTCATGGTGAGGATGCTGCAAAGTGCCCGTTTGTACTGGGCATTAGTCTTCTTTTTTTAAAAAATTATTAAATATGAATGAATGAATGGACGAATGAATGCCTTTGCCTCAGATGCTGCTGCCAAATAACCACAGGAGACCATGCTGGAGGAAAGGCCACAACTTTATTAAGCAAACCATTGGTAGGGTTGACACAAAGCATGAGATCAGGATCTGCAAAATCAAACAACCCCACGTTTGTCTGATTAACCACAACCTGGCACCCACCAGGTATTGGGATGACCTAGGGGCTAAGGAACACCGTATGACTGCATCTCTGCCATTTGCTAAGCCCCTAGTCACTGGGAGGCGCTCTTGCGTTATGGCCCCCGCAATGGCCATACGCCTGCCCTATTCGCCCCCGGGTCCCGACTGACTCCCAAACCAGAGCTCCGTAGCCCTGGTACCACACCGTGCAGATCCTGGCCTATGCTGCCGCCCCAAAGTTGTGACAAAAAACCCAAACCCAAGCGGTGGGTGGGTGGGAGAAGGCTCAGCTCCTCCTCCCTTCCTGCTTGGCTCCTAATATCCGGAGCCAAGCACCGACTGAGGCCGGGCTGGCAGCACTGGCCTATATAGGCCTAAGCCCGCCCTCAGTACCACCTGACCCGAAGACTCCTCTCCAGCCGGCAGTAACCAATCATCTCCTGGAGGACCGGAACTCTGTCACCGAGCCCAGCTCCCAGAGCGTCGCAGGGCGAAGGGCCCCCTTTCGCCCTGCACAATAGGGAGCTGGGGCAAGCCCCAGAGCACTCTGGCTTGTAGTCGTATGTTAGAAAGTAATGTTTTATTTATAACAAACCATAAGCAGTATAAAAACAAAAACAACAGCAACAGCAACAAATTAAAATACAGCAAAAGTAGTGCATAACAGTATATGAACAAACTTGTAAAATACATTATAAAAGGTTTTGTTAACAGACTAAAATTATTAAATATAAAAACACAATACAATATGTTTACAACTACCAATACAAACCTATTTTTAGATATACAGTATTCCAGTTACATTTCCCAACTTCCTCATCATCTCAAAAGAACCACATATCTCTTTTACCCATTGTAAGGTCCACCCTGTGTAAGTCGTTGTAGGTGAAACTTCTGGCTGCTGGTCCTGCTGCAAATTTTGCAGGACCAGGCCTGAGCTGGTCTGGAAGGATCTGGGCTAAGCAACAGGCACATGCAGGGTAACTGGAGCAGCTGGAGATACAGCCAATTAAGGCTGCATTGGCCTTTCAACCTTTGCCATAGTCTTCGGTGGCTGCATGAACTGCTCTGGTTGAATTTTGCTTTGTTTGCTAGCCTTGCTGTGTTTAGACCTTACTCTGTTCTGTGATTCTGCCTCCTGCCTCTGGTCCATTGGATATCTCTAAGGGCCAAAACAGACAGCCCTAAAGGGTGGTGACATCAATCACTTTAAGCTCTAGATTGAGGCCATGACAACCGCAACTACAGCCCTGATCCAGTGTTTTTTTTTTTTCCAACAGAGAAAGAAGAGCAAAATGCTGTTCCTTTTGTGGTGAAAAAAGGCAACGTGCTGCTACAAACCACAGCTTTTCAGCATTTTGACGCACAGAGTGTTATACATGCCACACTGCCGAAACGCCATGAAGCCATCACAGGTGTGTGTTCAGCCATGCAAACTTCCTGGCAGTGTGGGGCAGTGTCAGAGCATGTGGCATCTAAAGCTATGCTCAGAAACACCCTGAAACCCAGAACTTACTGCTGGTCTGTTTTGCCCTAAGTTCACCATCCATGGTCCTGGCCCCAGCAGCCCACCATGAAAATTCCAGGCCATCATACCATGGATCTTGACACGCATCTAGTTATCTCACATCCTTTCTTCTTTCTTCTTTCTTTCCTTTCTTTCTTCGTTTCATTTCTTCCATTCCACTCCTATATTATTCCTAGTCCCCCCTACACCCCACAATTTGCAAATTTGTATCACGTTCCTAATTTTTCCAGCCTCCCACTTTCATCATACCTTCAAATTAGAACTACATACCCCTCATTACACATAACTTCCATAACTTACATCACACATCATACTTCATTTCAACCAATATTGCCCCAGTTTCTTGCCTTCTGAGTAACTTTCTTTAACAGTAATACAATTTATGTAACTCCATCAACTTTTATCCTTATAATTCCTAAAAAAGGCAATCTCATTACTCTTATACTACAGATAAAAAATAGAAATTTCCCTTATTATCTTATTCACATGGTAATTGTTAAACATCAGTCGATAAACTTAATATCGCTATACCATCCCCATTTTTCTTTTAAAAATAAATACTATAAACCATTCCTTACTAAATCTTTCTAATGCATTATATTTTTACTAATTGGGTTTATTTATCCCTTTTCTGCACATCTTGTTTAAACATCCCATTCATCTTGATAGGGGTATCTTTACTTTCTATTTTGAGCAAATTGATTCTGGCTATTGTGATCATGTACAATCGGACCTTTGCATCCATGGGGGATTCCATTCCAGACACACCATACCCCACAGATTGGAAAAACATGGGTCCTGAAGTGCCATTGCTCCTAATGTGGCACAAACTCCCCATGGGGACAACCAGGCTTGCTGTCATGCATGCTTAAATCTGTGACAAGCTTGCAGATGCCAAGGTCCCACTGTAGAACATGGGTTTTGCATAATTCATTTTCCAATTTATGCCTCAAGACATCCCTAACAGTAAAATTATGATTTCGTGCCAATTTAGCATTCATTAAAAAAACAAGAAGAAACAAAAAGTACTTTTAACAGTCTAAGTCTGAGTTGAAAATCTTAAAGTTTCCCAGGTTTTTAGTTATCACTGACAGAATGTCCTGATAGAACCTAGTGGTGGATTATTTAGCAATTGAGAACTTTATTGTAAAAACTTTTTCGCTAAACAAATTAGAAGCAAGCTTTTTTATAAACTATCTATAGCTTTACCTTTTAAATGGATTCTGTAAATGCTGCAACATAATAATGAATTTTTTTTTCACATGATAAATCATTACTGCTAGGGAGCATTTAAGAGTGCGCAGTGAATATCATGAAATGTGTACAAATACATGAATGACGAACCATTATAAAAGCTATGGTGGCCTCCAGGGAAAAAGTGCCCAGTTTTAGTGCTTTATTTCAATCACTGACATGATTAGATTGCCTCTGGCTGGCTGAAAGTCACCAAGGTCATCAAGCCTGCTTTAGTGAATGATTTCTTCTATATGTTCTATAGCACTTCACAGTGGTCATCATCCAGGCTGGTTAGATTTCAGGTTTATGAGGACAACTTCCTGAAAAAGAAACTAACATAAGATTGTGAAATGAGAAGTGGATCAAAATCACTACCTGAGGCTTATTTAAAGGAGGCTAGATGGTTTCCAGCAAGACTTTTAATGCCAAAATTGCTCTTGCTTTATTCAAGAAATATAATGGGGGTGGGAGTGAACAGGAAAATCAGATTTTTCACTAATATTTCTTCTAGCATTTTCTTAGTATAAAACTATGACTAAGGGAAAGAGAAACAATTGTTTCAGAAGGATTTTTTTGTGAGTACTAGGAGCCCCCTATTCCTAGATAAATCCATAAGAAAAGAAAATATCTTTAATTTTTTGTTTTGACTATTTGTTTTCAGAGTCTCTTATTGCTCTGACATTAAAGCCTTCGACTTCAAACCACTCTCCTGTTGTGCAAGGCTGTAAAGAGATAGTATACCAACTTCCTGGAAAGGCACCTGTCCTCAGAGTACATACCCCTTAAGCAGCTATTCCAAATCTGGTCCTCCAGGTGATTTGGACTTCAGCTCCCAAAACCTCTGTCATCTTGGCTAATGGACTGGCATGTGGGAGCCAAAGTCAAAATAACCTGGAAGGCCAGAGTTGAGAATTACAGTTGACTTTCTTATATACAGATTTTTATACATGAATCAAGCATCCACGTTTGAAAATGTTAAAAAAAAAAGTATAAATTTCAAATATCAATCTTGATTTTCCATTTTTTATAAGGGACACCATTTTGCTAGGTCATTATTATTTAATGGGACTTGAGCATCCATTGCATTTTGTTATCAACAGGGGATCTGGAACCAAACCTAGCATATCAAGGGTCACTGTAATGCCTTAAGAAAGACAATGAAAGTATAGGGTCCCTGGATACCCATCTGATAACTTACAGGCTTGTACAGACCACATCTAAGGAGCAGCCTGCAGCCACCTATTTCTTTTCCAGATTGGGGCCACAAACCACCTGCAGCAAACCCCGATATGGCTTTTCTGCGTATAGAAAAGGGTGTCGTAGCTGCACAGCACCATGACTTTTCATGCTCCTTTGGCACTGCAATCATCTGGACGCAGCTCCAGAAGAGCACCATGATGCCACCCACCAGTGATGAAGCACACAAGCATCACACTGGCATCAGGGTATGCATCGTATGGATGCCACGCCACACTCTGCCCCCATGCCAGCCTTAATGGCCAGTTGTTGTACACACTGTTACTCAGAGGAGGTCCTTAGAGTAAGGCATTAGGAAAGCAGGTTCTATAGAGTTGTTGCCCACTCAATGTGTCATATTGAGAGCCCTACTGGGCAGGTGCACAAGTGATTAGAAAACTACAGCACACGTGCTTTGTACCGTCAGTTTTACAAGGATATTCATTACCAGTTGAACCCTCTCAAAGGATTGCTTTCCTCTCCCTTGTTTCATTTCAACCAGAGATCCTCAGAGCAAGATGGAATTGCAAGCGATGATGGGGGACATACTGCTCAGGCAGAAGACATTTGTTCTGCACTCATCCTAATCAAATTTCCTCTCCTCTTTGCTTCTGTATCTATCAACTCTATGATTCTATGATCTAAAAGTGCATGTTTAAAAAGGTGTTAGAACTGTTACTTATTTATGCATTTCCCTCTTTTTCCTCCTATTTTCTTTCTTGTTAGCTCAGAGAAAGAAGGACGATATAAAATAAATAGAGATTCAAGGACAGGAAGTACACCTCCCACAATTCTGTCACTTTCCACTATGATACACCTGTGACTTTACCCTTTCAGTATGAACAGCTGCTGGCAAAATCACATAAGAGTTACACACACAGCAAAATTTATAATGTTGTTCAACATTAGTTTGGAAAGTATAGTATATTGTCTCCAGCTATCTTCCTATTAGGAAGTTGGAAGGACTCTGTGTTGTCAAACACAAAAGTTACCAGTAATGGCTATTCTGTTCTTCTCTTGGAGTGTGTAAAGAGATTTTTGTGGCACTTTGAACTAACTGAAAGAAAGAATTTGGGCATCTTCTTGGAGTGGTTTGAGTGTTGGACTATGATCTGGAGACCAGGGTTCGAGTCTCAGCTCAGCCATGTGAACACAACTGGGTGACTTTGGGCAAGTCAGACTGTCTCAGAAGATGCAATGGCAAACCCCTCTGAAGAAAACCTGCCAAGAAAACTCCATGATAGGTTCTCCTTGGGGTCACCATAATCAGAAATTGACATGAAGGCACACAGCAACAACACACAGGGCCTTGATTGTCATTAATTACTTGCCATTCTTGGCAGCTCTTGGGATCCAAGCTCTGGCAAAACCCATTTATGATACTTGGCCTCGTCTGCTTCTCCCCCCCCCCCCAAGCAACACTCATATATTCGTTTTAATTTCCCCCAAGTCCCTGCTGTGCATGGCTTCAGGACACTGGAGGAAAATAAAATTGTGAGCCCATATTTTTCTGGCATTCACCAACAAGTAAATTTAGCAGGAGCCACCAAGTAATAATGCATCACTAACTTATACAATATGGTTCTGACCCTGGAAAATACATTCTATATAAATGTTTAAGAATTTCCCCCTCAGTCCCAAATCCTAACTAAATCTAAGTGCAGGTTTAAATAGTGTAGCTTCTGCCAAATTTCTGCCCAGGACATGAGCAATTTGAAATGAAATGAGTATTATCTTTTATTCACTGACTTGTGGCTTGTGAGGAGTATACTTTGCCACTTGAGAAAGCTCATATCCATTCTACATAAAATAAGAACAGTAATTGTTTTCCTATTTACTTTAAGCATTTAACTACTCCTCAGGATATTCCAGCATAAACAATTGCTTCTCATTGCAGATGGATGTTGCCTAAACGTGTGGAAATGCCTGCCCAACTATATCTAATTTTGAAAACAGAGTTAAGTGTAGTCTTTCATTTTCAACATCTGTGGCAAGTAATGAGTTGCCAAATGGAATTCAAGAAGGACAATAAGCATTATGAACCTATGCAAAGAACTACATCTGTCAAACAGAAATAAGTATTTACTGAGCCAACTGATTTTTTCCCTTCCAATTTGAGCTTTGGATGCACACAAAGCAATTTAACAAAGCATTTGAAAAGATGTACCAAAGCAAGTTAAAACAACAGAAGGCAATCTAAAAGAACCATGAACATCACAAGAATGTTTGTGTAACCAACGTTCATGCATTTTAAAGGTTTCATATTTACATATTGTTTATATACGTATGTTTAGGGCTTTAAAATACTTTTTTAAAAAACTCAAAGTTTTTAAAGAAATGCTTTTACCCACACACTATTAAAAACCATAAAAACTCCCTAGAGGATAAAGGAATAATATCTCTTATAATCAATGGAACAGAACCTTCTGCTTTGCCACTACACTGATTCATGATAGAAGCTTTCAAGAAAATACCAACTAGAAAAAACACTGACAGAGATAATGTGTAACACAAACAATAAAAGTGAGGGACAGGCCCGATTGGCAGCCGGTTGTCTGCTTGTCCCATCCATGCAGAGTTTTTAATTTATGGCTCTTAAATTCCTGAGCTGGAAAAAGCCTTGTCGATGAGTGACAAAACTGTAATTTTTTAGGTTAAAATTAGAGATTCAGGGCCTAACAGACTGGCACTTTGTGCCAGCCCGTGGGTGGAGCCAAGGCCCACCCAGCCCTTGCCCCAGGGTGCCATTTTGGCATGTGCTGGCGTCACATGGGCATGCACCATCAGACACAACTCCGGTGCTGCATCTACACAATGCAGCCCTGAAGGGGTGTCATAAAGCCAAGCCATGGCTGCACTTTCTACAAGAAAGTGAAGACTATTAAGCATCTATGTGAATGTGCAAAACCTGCAGCACTTACAAAAATAAAAACTTCATATAGACCAGCCCTAAGAGTTTGCTGAGTGGCCTGCAATGTTGTGTGCCATTAGTGGTGATAATTGTCATTAGTCTTATTTGAGCATGCCACCAGGTATATCATCATGGAATTAAATAAGCATGGATAATAACCAGTGGGATGAATGTGAACAGGATGTGAAAGAATGAACTACTTCCATCAGTTCTATACCTCTTTTCATCCATTGCCGTTATAAAAAAGATCACACCAATGCAGAGAGACAATAACATCCAAAATCCAGAAATAATGGCGGGCTACACACCACCAAAATTTACTGTGCTTGGCACGTACCAGGTTAGGAAGGGGCATCCTTTCCGGATGCCCCTACCTGTACGTGCCGGCAGCAGTACAACAATGGTGGCGCCCATTCTACATGGGCACCACCATTTGATGTTGGGGACACTTAGCGTCGCATGTCGTGATGCAGAAATGACGGCGCAAGTGCGCCCATTGGCACCTTGCGGCATCATTTCCTTCACTCAAAAAAGAATCCGCTTTTTGCGGGTTTCTTTTTGGTGTGCCGGGGGAAACGTGCGCTTTGTCCACTGTGGTTCCTGGCGCATCAATCAGGGCACCGGCAGAGCTGCCCTTTTTGGGCGCTCTGTGTAAAGCACCAATTGTATCTTTATGGAGCCAACGAAATGCATGAATAGAAGGTGCAGTTTTTCAAATCTCCAGTGGCTTCTTTCATGTAAAGGTTATCAAAATCATGCAGGAGAAGAAAAAACATGTTAGAGTCACAGCCTTTCAATTTGTCCAGATGTTGTTCTCAGTTAAGATGGCATTTGGCTACCATGCAATTTTATTTCCTGCAATTTAGTCTCTTTCTCTTCCAGAGCCACATGGCCAAATAAGATTAACGTCTGCCTATCATACCATCTTAATTGAAAACAATAACAGTGTTAAACAGGGACGAGAAAGAAAAGGCAGAATTACTCAACACCTTCTTTGCCTCCGTCTTCTCAGAAAAGGCAAAGGGTGCTCAACCTGAGGAAATGGAGCAGAGGACAGAATAGGGGAATTCCACGCACAGAATAGTAAAGAGATAGTAGAGGAATACCTTGTTAATCTAAATGAATTTAAGTCTCCAGGACCAGAAACTACATCCAAGGGTACTAAAGAACTGCCAAATGTAATATCAGAGTCATTGGCAATCATATTTGAAAACTCCTGGAGAAATCCCAGCAGACTGGAGGGGCAAACGTTGTCCCCATCTTCAAAAAGGGGAAAAAAGAGGATCCCAACAATTATCATCCAGTTAGTCCAGGAGTAGGCAACCTTTTTGAGCCGGGGCCGGGTTTGCTGTCCTCAGACAACGGGGGGGCCGAAGCCCCCAGGACAAATGTAGGACAAAATTTTCAAATGGAAGTCACCTTTTTTTAAAAAATGGAGGACACGCGAAAAAATTTGTGAATTTTTTAAAAAATGCTTGTTTCTGAGGCTTTCTAGACATTGCCCCCCAAAGGCCCCGGCGGCATCGGCGGCAGGACCAGGCTGGGGGCGGTCCCAAGGCCTCACCGGGCCACATCCGGCCCGCGGGCCGCAGTTTGCCTCCCCTGAGTTAGTCTGACATTCAATACAGGAAGATTCTGGAGCAGATCTTTAAAACAAGAGTATGTGAACATTCTAGAAGGCCATACCATAATCACAAAAAGTCAGCATGGTTTCAGAGAAACAAGTCATGCCAGACAAGTCTGATCTCTTTCTTTGATAAAATTACCAGCTTGGTGATGAGGGAATGCTGTGGTTCGTATATCTTGATTTCATATAGGCCTTTGAACAAGGTTTCCGATGATATTCTTGCAAACAAGTTTGTAAAAATGGGGTTAGACAAACGTAACTGTACATGGATTTGTAATTGGTTTACCGGCTGAAACCCAAATGGTGCTCAACAATGGCTCTTTTTCAGCCTGGAGAGAAGTGACCAGTGGGGCCTCCCACAGGCTCTGTCTGGGCCAGTGTGTTCAACATCTTTATCAATGAACTTGGATGACAGAATTGGGAGCATATTATCGAATTTGCAGATGACACCAATTAAGAGGAATAGCTAATATCCAGAGGACAGGATCAAATCAAATGATCTGAATAGACTAGAAAGCTGGGCCAAAGCTAACAAAATGAACTTGAACAGGGAGAAATGTAAGGTACTGCACTTAGGGCAGAAAAATGAAATGCCACAAGACTATAGGATGGGGGACACCTGGCTGAATGAAACTACATGTGAAAGGATCTGAGAGTCCAAGTAGACCACAAGTTGAACATGAGTCAACAGTGTGATCGGCAGCTAAAAAGGCCAATGCAATTTTAGGCTGCATCATAATAAAGTATAGTGTCTAGATCAAGAGAAGTAATAGTGCCACTGTATTCTGCTCTGTTCAGGCCCCACCTTGAATATTGTGTCCAGTTCTGGGCACCACAATTCAAAAAGGACATTGAGAAACTGGAGCGTGTCCAGAGGAGGGAGACTAAAATGATTGAAAGGTCTGGAACCTTGCCTCTGAGGAAACGGACTCAGGAGCTGGGTGTGAGGACTCTGGAATACTCTGACCAAAGATCCACAACAAACTTCAGATGATACAGAAAAATTTATTGACAGAACTGGAAACAAAGTATTCTTGCCACGTCTTTGCCAAAACTGAGGGTCCCAAATGAAATCCGAGCCTTAAGATTCCCTCCAACCCCTCCCTTGAAATGGTTCCCGCTTTTCTTTCTTTGATGTAGAATCCCTTGTTGATCTGTAGGAAGTAAGGAAGGGGGGTTTTGACCCATTTGGTTCCTGGCTCTTCTCGGGCAGAGATCTAAGCGTGTATGCCGAGTTGGGCTCAGATCTTCAATAACCCCTCAAAAATTACCTGCAGCCATGCCCTACGTGACCATCCGGCTTGTTCCCATGGAACCTTTCCCCACTCTTCCCAACGTTGCTACCTGTTTTATCTCTATCTATCTATCTATCTATATCTCTATCTATCTATCTATCTATCTATCTATCTATCTATCTATTCATTTATCTTCCTATCTATCTATTTATCTATCTATTCGTCTATCCAACTATCTATCTATCTACCCAACTGTCTGTCTGTCTGTCTGTCGGTCATCTATCCATCTCTCTATCTACCTATCTATCCCTCTATCTATCTATCTATTCATCTATCTATCTACTCTTCATCTACCCATCCATGTATCTTCTATCTACCCATCTATCTATCTGACAAAACCACCTGAGTTGCCTGACTACTTTCCATCTATCTATCCCTCTATTTTACCATCTATCTATCCATCTATCTATCTGTCCGAAGACACCCTGAATACCTAACTGAGGTGGATTCGACACTGGGGATGTTTAGCCTGGAGAAGAGAGGTTAGATGTGATTATGACAGCCCTGTTTAAATACTTGAAGGGATGTAATATTGAGGAGGGAGCACGCTTGTTTCTCCTGCTCCAGAGAACAGGACCCGGAACAATGGATGCAAGCTACAGGAAAAGAGATTCCACCTCAACATAGGAAGAACTTCTGACAGTAAGGGTGTTCGACAGTGGACACAATCCCCCAGAGTGTAGTGATTCTCCTTCTTGGAGGTCTTTAGCAGAGGCTGGTGGCCATCTGTGGGGGGCTTTGTTTGGATTTCCTGCATGGCAGGGGGTTGGACTGGATGGCCCATGCGGTCTCTTCCAATTTATGATTCTATGAACAACATCTTACAGTTTTTCTTTCTCTAGATATTTTTTAACAACTTGCCTGATGAAGAAGCCAAGGAACTTTTGAAAGCTTGTAATATGTATTTGTGTATTTTAGTTGTTTCTCATAAGTTTATATTTTTTAGTGGATTTTGATGTTATTATATTTTGCTGCATGGCCAAATAGGTTACCTCTGGATATGTTTACCAATTTATGGCATGTGAGAGAAGCCATAGCAATTGTTGTGTAAAGAGGCAACTTTACAGAGCACAAATGTGAATTAGCCATAGCAGAGTGAACATGAACGACGCTCGACTCAGATATCAGAAACCGGTGATGCAAAGCAGATAGAGTGCACACTTAGCAGGAAAGTAAGCCGTAGCGTGAACGTATGATGGGCAGTGCGCAACGTTATATATGAAGGATATATTACTGTGTGTAATCCACCCGGGATGTAGGAATATTAAGATGACCTGCTGGATTCCAGTATCGTTTCTGGTTAAACAATGCATCTGGGCAAACACAGTCATAAGTAGTTCACATATTACTTTCTTCATGTCAGTGGGGATAACTAGAATCCTGAAGAAAATGACATAAAGGAAATGCAGATGAGTGTGAACCATCCCTTATGGCTTTAGTTTATTTTATTGCTAAGTCTATTAATATTAACTGTTGACATTGCATCATACATATATATCTGTTCAGTTATCTTACAACTCACTGTCATTATTTCACCTTTAATAAAGCATAATTAGTGAGGAAATGGGGATTCTGCTAATACATTTGATTTCTGGATAATGAGACAGATTTAATTTACAACTCCCATGTTCTGAATAGATTTTTCAATGCACAAGTTTGAGTTCTTTAATTTTTAATTGCAGAAGGATGGCTTGGAGGGTAAAAAACACTGACCCAATTATACATGATGTTTCATTAAAACTATAGCAAGATGAGCTCCAATTTACCTCTGTTGCTTTTGGGGCTTTTAATAAAAGCAGTTGAATTACACTACATTTTCAGGAAGGAGATATTACAGACTACAGAACTTATCTGAAATTTTGGCCCATAGTTTTCCACTCCCTGTAGTTTTAGGAGTTTTAATTTCCTATTTTTTGTTAACATTCCAAAGAATAGAAATTGGGGTCTCCAACTTGGGCTGCATCTACACTACAGAATTAATGTAGTTTTACACCACTTTAACTGCCATGGCTCAAGGCTATGGGATTCTGGAATTTGCAGTTTTGTGTGATATTTAGCCTCTCTCTCCAAGAGCTCTGGTGCCCCCAAGAAACTCCTAATCCCAGGATTCCATAGGATGGAGCTATAGCAGTTAAAGTGGTGTCAAACTGCATTAATTCTGCAATGCAGCAGCATCTCTGGCCAATGACCCCACCCCCCGCCACAATTATTTTAAAAAGAAATCATCACCATGTACATTCATTTCTACAGATAATCAAATTAATGTTATACAAGTTCAATTCCAAACTGATGTCTGATATTCATGTCCAAAGCTCTTTAAAAGGTGGGCTTTCACTTCCTCTTCATTTTAAAAAACTGTACTTCTGTAAACCGCCAGGTTCCTGCATGAATGTCATTTTCCAATCTGTTATCAACCACTATTAGTGACAAAATGGTGTGAGATACATGGAAAGTGAAGCACACATGAGAACAGAATTAATATCAGCAGACCTAGCATTTTGGAACTCTTTCTGCCATATCTACATCAGAGCTTGGAAACATTACTTTTTGAAGCACCATTTCAAGAATCCTTCAGCTAATAGAATCAATGAGAGCTGGAGTCTAAAAAAGTAACTCTTCCAAGCTCTCATCTGGATGCCATAGAGGTAGCAACACATGGAAAACAGGAATGCAGGATGATGTGATGGGCACTTTCCCAAATGATGTTGTCATGTCTTTCTTAACTGGCCACAAGGCTGAATACGAGAGACAATGGCTGCATCTACACTGTAGTCTACAATTTAAAATCACAATAGAACTCCATTTCAAACCCAGCTGCTCAGCACAACAAAGTTACAGTATAGCCATTTTACAATTTGTTCACAGTACAGCCTATTTACTGCAGGTTTACAGAACATCATGTTTAATCTGAACACATGAGCAAGGCGAAAGTTGTCTTCTTACTTGATGCTAGACTGACAGACTACTTCATATAAAGCTTGCATGAAGTAGTTTAATAGTTTAGCATCAGTTAGACTCACAATGTAAAATTTGTTCCCATGTTCATTTATATTGCAAACATAACACATGCTAAAAGACTTCATACATTTATGTGATACAATTACCATATTCATGATTGCACTGAATGTACTCTATTTGCCCAAGGCAAATTCCAATATGTTATTCCTTTTGCTGAGAGTGAAATTATTATAAAGTATATTAACCACAAAGAATGGATAACAGATTTCTGTTTTATTTGACTTAGCTGATCACTTTGATTTTGGATGTCAAGGGACTACTGTTTTAACTGTTCAGTTTTCCCTTTGTATGTGTTTGAAGCTGCTAGTCTTTAGACAATCATTTTGTTTATTTTAAACAACTTACTTTGCACAAGATTGCATTAATATACAAGGAAATACTAATTTCTAAGAACATTAAGAGCACTGCAAAGAAATGAAGTCATGAAATTAAACAATTTGGGTAATTTCTGTCTTAAGTTGGAATAACAAAATATTTTTAAAATAAAAACCATCTATACAAGTTGATTGGAAATGCTGTTGACTTCCATTGTAAGATGCAAAGATTTTGGCTACAGGTTCCAATCAGTTTGTTTTCTTCTCTGCCAGCAACAGAGAACTGCTGAGCGCATCCTCCTCAACTTTAGCACCACTACTGAGAATGTTAGAATGTTCTGAGAGTAGCGATGCTAGTTGCAGGATGAGACAGATGACTGGGTGGGTAGCATTTCACCTGATATTGTATGTCTCCTTCTTTGGAGGTCTTTAAACAGAAGCTGGATAGCCATCTGTCAGGGGTGCTTTGACTGTGAGTTCCTGCATGGCAGGGGGGTTAGACTGGATGGCCCTTGTGGTCTCTTCCATATGATTCTATGATTCAATCTGAGCTATTTTCCACATGCAGCTCACTTCATACAGACTGAATTCCTCCTCTTTTACCCACTCCTCAGCTTAATGACCGATCAGCTAATCAGCCCAGTTGTTTCCCACCTGAAAATTTTGCTTTAGTGGGCATCTAGACTGGCACCTCTGATACTTTAGGCACCAGTCCAAAACTGAACAACTTGATTTCTGAAAGCGAAACCAGATTTGAGCAGCCTACTCTTTTTTGAGCTCCAAGACCAGTAGATTGTTTTGGAACATTTGCCAAATGGTCATAACACTTAGGGATCAGTGCTATGTGCACTTCAGGTTCTCATTCAGGTGCACTGCTCTTTAACATAAATATTACCGCTGTTCCATAGTCTGATCTTCAATGTGCCACTATGGGACAATGTAGTTTGTTGGACCACTCATTAACTATACAGGCGTAAGATTTCACCAAGAGAACACTGTACATTTGCAGGCCGTGTACAGGAGTTAGAAACCGAATCTGAAATATAACCCAGCCAGGTATATTCAGGGAACTGTCTAATTAAAAATAATAATTGTAAGCTGCTCTTATAGCCTTTAGGGCTGAAGGGCGGAGTATAAATACCATAAATAAATAAATAAATAAAATGAAGTCAGGAGGCATTGTTTGAGTACTGAATCAGTCCCAATGGGTTATGAAACTCAAGGATGAACTAGGACCAGTCATTCTCTAAGTCTAACTCAAGAGATTAATCAGAGGATGAAGTGGGGAAGAGGGAAGCATTTCACAGCAATGTGAAGTTGAAGGCTTTCATCGCTGGCATCCATAGTTTTTTGTGGGTTTTTCAGGATATGTGGCCATGTTCTAGAAGAGTGTATTCCTGATGTTTTGCCAGCATCTGTGGCTGGCATTCTCTGAAGATTCCATCCACAGATGCTGGTGAAATATCAGGAATAAACTCTTCTAGAACATGGACAGATAGCCCGAAAAAAACACACACAAAAAAAAATTCACAGCAGTTTGTTTATACACTCAGCCCTGCACATGCACAGATTCTTCATCTGCATATTCAAGCATTCATTGCTTGAAAATATTTAATATATATATATATAAATTCTAAAAGGCAAACACTGATTTTGCCATTTTATATAAGGATTTTCATTTTACTATGCCACAGGGCATCCTGGAACCACACCCCAGCGGATACCAAGGACCTACTGTATTCTGCCTTTCATCTAATGAACCCTTTCACTACCCATTCCTTTCTTCCTGCCCCCACCACAAACACAGTGCTCAAATTTTCATGATAGTTTTGTGAAAGAGTCACACAAAAAGGGACCTTTCACACTACATAGTTATAGCACTATAATTCTACTTTAAGGGATACGGCAGCATCCTATGGAATCCTGGGATCTGCAGTTTTTGGAGGCTTGTTTAGAATTCAAAGCCAGATAGTTCCAGTGCCTCACCAAACTACAAACCTCAAGATGATAGGATGTAGCCATGTCAGTTAAGTGGCATCATAGTCCTATAATTGTGTAGTGTGAAAAAGCCCAAAGATTGATGATATGTGTATAATTAAAATACGTGGTGATATTCTCTGTAAAACAAAGTACCGTTTGACACTATGAAGACTACTTCTGTAAAAACTGCTGGTGCAAATAATTTAGGTTGTAAGAGCAGTCTATTTCAGAATATTTATATCTGCATACATATTTTAGAACTGATTTTATCCATAATCCAATTGTATGTATAATGCTTCCCTTGAATTCACACACAGAAAGAACATACTTTAATTTTGTATTTGTTCTCTCCTGTGCCTAAAATAAACTAGGTACAGTATTCTGTTAGGTATTACTTTTCAGTAAATAACTGCCTTCATTACAACTTGCATCTGTATGGTGGCCAATTTTGCAACAGTTGATTCTTGCTTTTGTGATGAGTGTCATATTTGATTGTTAAGGTAACACAGGAGCTTATTGCATGAACTTTAAAACCGGCTCAAGCATCCCAGGCTGGAGCCAGGACACAAGATAGAGGAGGGGATTATCACATGCTAAATCACCACCTAATCACCACCTGCCATCAGCCTGGGTCCAAGCCAGGTCCCAGCCACACCCTGCCTGCACTTTTTCAAAGTCTGAAGCTTTCCAGCATCTAAAAAGTACTGGCAGAGTGTGACTGGGACCTGGGCTGAAGGCGGGCAGCGATTAGGCAGCGATTTAGCATGTGATAATCCCCACCTCCATCCCATGTCCCAGCTGCAGCCTGGGAGGCTTGAGCCAGTTTTAAACTCCACAGTCTGACATTCTTATGGAGCAGCTAAGAGTTAACATACCTTACAACTTTTGAGCAAATAATATCTAGAGGACGTGACTGATTATATCAGAATCTACAAAATTGGAAAGAACTAGGCCAGTGTTCAGAATTCATCATGTTTGGGGGCTGGGTGGATTAATTTTTTTTAAGTTGTATAGTTCAGAAAAGCATCCCAGATTCCTTAGATATGTTGACAGGGTCATAGGGATGATTTTGCTTAAATGAATGGCTTAATTGCTGAGGCTGTCTTTCTCATTTTAATTTCAGCTGCTAAAAAGTCAATATCAATTGATTAAATTTTGTCAGAAGACCTCTTATCTGTTACCCTTGTCCAAGAGAGAAAATCCTTAGTTTATCTTATGCAGCAGTTGTTGACATAGTCTGTAACCCCTAAATAAAACCTTAACTGATGATCTCTCATGGAAGTAGGCATAATTTGCTTCAAAGGCTTTTGATATTGTCTTCTTTCAAGAACGATTAAGGAATACATTAATGAAGAGGGAACAAAGGTCATATCACTAATAAAAGAAATTGGTTAGGTGAAGAGAAACTGGATTGTAGCTGGTTTCTGAGGACCCAATTAACGTGGTAGTTCCATTAAGAAGGAACTTTCCCCCTTTTGAGGACCGTTACTGGTGTATGTTCATCTAGATAACAGAGAAATTAGCCTAAAGGACCTGTCTCAGTAAAAACATTGCAATAAAAGTGTTAATGGGATGGAGCCGACTATCGTGAGCCTCTTCTAGCTAAAGGTGGCAAACATTTTAAATTCCCAGTGATCTCAGTGGTATAAATCAAAAGGAATTGAAAATGTTAAATTGTGATTAAACCATGTTATCACTATTTATCAGCATTCAGGGTAAAATCACTTTGGGGACATTACAGCTCCCAAACCTCCCAGCCAGCATAAGGAATTCTGTAGACCAAAAATGTGCCTCTTCTATATGTTGAAATTTCTTTATCAAAGCATAATAGGCTTAGTACTTATCACACTGTTATATTGAAATGCACATATGTCAGTCATACAAATCTGAAAGGAGAGGAGAATGGGATAATATACCTGGGACCAGTGAGCTAGCTCAGAGGCTAGCCTAGGCTGCAAACCCATTCGCACATGAAGAGACTCCTGACAGCAACTTTTGCATCATTCTTTTTTATATAAATATATTTTTATAAAAAAACACCAAACAAACCAATAAAACAAAACCTAGTTCTCAACATTTCATACGAATTACATATCACTCCCTTTTAGCATTCTTTCAATTAACAGTTTTTGAACCCTTTTACATTTTCCAATATTCTTTCAACATTCTTCTCTTCTGTTCTTCTTCTCCTTGCTCCATTTTTGTTTCTTGTCTTCTTCCTCTTCTTTCAACAAATGGGAATAGGTCAGTAATACCTCTAATCTTATATTTTTACATCTTCTCTCTTAAATTTCCCTTCCTTCTTTCCTTCCTTCCTTCCCTCTACTCTTATTTTCAACCCTTCCTTTAGCTTTCTATTCCTATTTCTTCCCTTCACAACATCTTTATCCTATTGTCTACTACAATTTCATCTTTCTTGTTTTTGTCTCTTATCTCCCTCCTCTCCTTCTCATTGTGTTCCCTTTCCTTGTTCCTTCCATCCTTTATTCCCTCTTCCCATAAGCCTTTTTCTCCTAACTACCTCTTTTTCTCCTTCTTCTCTTTCTATCTTGTCCCCTCTACTTACATCCCTTTATTTCCTACATCCTCTTACCCTTTCACTTACTCCATCCCTTCTTTCACTTACTATGTCCTTCGATAAACTTCTTATTGCTCACTTCTTTTTCATTCTCACCCTTCTTCTTTCTAACTTTATTTTGATCCTTATTCCCTCCTTATTTTACTTCCTCTCCCTAATTTTTCTGTTTCTTCTCATCATGAAATGTCTTTTTATTTTCTTGACATTTTATAAGATAAATTATGAGTTTATGTATCATAAAGACTACCCAAGCAACGTAAAATAAAATAGAAATAAATAACACTAATTTGCCTAATGTAAAATTCTCTATCCTTTTGTCATAATTCGACTTCCCACCAAAGGTGTCAGGTTTTTCAGCAATATTTTTTTGTTTCCTTTCTCCCCATATCAAGAAACTTACTTATTATATTACCTTCTACTTCTACCATTTCTATTCTTCACCACCTTCTTCATTCTTTTCCTTTATTTTCTTCTTTTAGCACTTTGTTCCTGTTCCTTTCTTTCTTTTCCCTCTTGTTCTCTCCCTTAAGGCATTCTAAATTGTACAAATATTTTTTTATTTTGTCTAAATATTTAACAGGATTATATTTTTTCCCCATTTCTCTTCCCATAAGCATTTTACTCCTTCCATTCTTTTTTACACTTATTAATGGACTTCTCATTTATAGCATGTTTTCATTTATCCATTTCATAACCCTCAAACAATTTATATAACCAGTCCTCAGTTTTTAGTGCTTCCTTTTCTTTCCAATTTTTGGCTATCACCAATCTTGCTGCTGTGATTATGTATAGTAATATCCTCCAATTTCCCCCCTGTTAATTTGTCTTCAAAGTTTGCCACATTTAATAAATATAATCCTGGATTTCTGAGATAGTTTATGTTAAGCATTTTTGTTATCTTGTGTATTTTCTTCCATTTTTTTTATTTCTTTACACTGCCACCACATATGATATAATGAATCTCTAGTTTGTTTACATCTCCACCAAATATCCACTGAATTCTTTGACATTTTTTGCAATTTTTACTGGTGTCATATATCACCTAACATATAATTTGTAGTAATTTTATTTCAAAATACAGCTATTTGAAAATTTGAAATATTTTGTCCATACCTTTTCTCAATCTTCTAATTTAATTGTGTTCCCACTTGATCATATTATCCTTTATTTCCTGTTCCAATTCTAATTTTAGCAAAATCTTGTAGATTTTGGATAGTATTTTCTTACAATTCAGCTGTATTAACTCCTCAAATTCTAAATGATCTTCTCCAAATCCTTCTAATTTTGAATTGATTTTAAATCGTTCCATCAATTGTCTATGTGGAAACCAGTGACATACTATTCCTTCTGACAATAATTCTTCCCTTGATTTTGATATTGACCGTTTTTATGATATAATAGTTCTTTATATGTTACCCATCTACCTCTCATTAAACTTTCCTTTTTAAAGAAAAGCCTCATGATTTGATATCCATGATGGAATATTCTGGAATAATTTATTTTTATATTTTAACCAGGTTAATATTAAGGGGTTTCTTATAAATTGGTAAACTTTCTTATAAACTCTTTATGCTCTTTACTTTTACCATACCATAAATATAGATGGAATCCAAATCTAGCATTAAATCCATCAAGTGCTGGTAATTTTTCATTTCTTAATGCTATCCAATCCAATATCCACTTTAGGCAGCATGCCTGATAATATAGCAACTTGTGGATCATTCTGAGGATGTTTAAACAAACTTTATTTCTGTTGCCATAGGATATTGCCATGGGG
>NC_056525.1:94936581-95042224 GCF_019175285.1 Sceloporus undulatus
CCATATTCACGGGGGTCTTGTTCCCCTAACCCTAGTGAATATGGAGGGACAACTGTAAATATATTTTTTTTAAAAAAATCCCAAAAGCAAACCTTGATTTTGCCATTTTATATAAGGGACACCATCTTACTACCCTATTGTATATAATGGGACTTGAGCATCCACAGATTTTGATATCCATGGGGTTAGGGAGGTCCTGGAACCAAACTCCAGCAGATACCAAGAGCCCACTGTACTTATACTACCATGAAGGGAAAGCTGAATTCCAGCAGCACCAAGGGCAGAGACTCTACAGTCCTGTAGTAGAAAGTTATGGCCCTCACCAAAATGTCGAAGAGTGTTGGGAGGAGGCAAGCAGAGCATATGAATGTGATCTGCCTAAAGTTATATTTGCACTGCAGAAATAATACAGGTTGGCATCATTTTAACTCCATGGTCAGTGTGATAAGGAATTCTGGGTACTGGAGTTCATTGTGGCACCAGAGCTATCTGATAGAGAAAGCTGAATATTTCATGACAATTAAAGTGATGTCAACCTGGATTATTTCTGCAGTGTCGATGCAGCCATAGAAAGGTATTTTAGTGAACAGATTGAAGAAGCTTCTATCTATGACAAGAAGCCTCCAGGTGATATTTCCCCCCCAAGTCTTGAGTGCAGCAGTAGACCCAACCATTCCGAGAGATGACCATATAGTAGTCCCTCCCCTGAGTTATTTTGATGGAGGCTATGTGAAATAATCATGTGTTATTTAAATAGTGTTGCATTGGTCATTGTGATAAAATAGTTAGCACCATTCAAATATGCCCCCCAGCACCCCATAGTTATGTTTTTATGCTTGAATTTGGCCAAGATGTAGCATTTTTTACACTTAAGACCCAGTGAAGCTGGAAACATTGAGAGCACTGGTTTTGCATTGCTGTAGGCTGTGCGGAGTACCCATTGCTTGGAAGTTCCACTAAGCCAGAAAGGAAAGCTGATGGTCAGTGAAGAATATGTTGATTTTGTTGTTCAAGTTGCTAATCAGAAGATGGAAGAAAACAGGAGAAGAATTGACAGGTGTGTTGAACTATCTGTCTGTCCGTCCATCCATCCATTTTGTTAACTGAATATTATATACATCACGTGAAAAAATACATAGATGAGTGTGACACAACCTCCTTTCTGTGCCTTGAGGTTACCTTTTACCTCTCACTTATAGAAGGCCCCTTGTCAGTTACATCTGTCCAGAGTGCACTCTTTATACACTTTCCCTAAATGTATAAGGGCTAGGATTACAAGTGTCTTCCTCTTATAAGTTTAATATGTCAGGTACTGTGTTTGTCTTTGCCTATATGGTTTAGAATTCACTCAGGCAGAGGCTTCTGTTATAACAAATAACCATTGACTTTACTGAATATCATTTGAGATCCTTTGAAGATTATCAGATGAATGATTCAGTGACGTTGGAGGGGAATCGACAATCCTCTGACCTTTAGCAAGTGCAACAGGCTTTCATACACACACGCTTCCTCAACATTTTAGAGGTGATTTACCAGCGCTTACCCAACGGTAAGTGCTGGTCCGATAATCGTCTTTGTCTCTTTCTCTAGTTTCCCTACTGGCTTGTCAGAATATTTCTCTGATGTTTTCTAGGCCCAGTCAGATTCCCTGTCTGACCCTCTCCCTAGAACTGTCATTCAAGGACCTCCCCTGAACTCAAACCTTCCCTCAACTCAGTTCTCTTCAACTCTCTTAAATTCCCACTTACAGTCATTCATTCCTGTCTTTTATATGTACGCCTTCCCCTGCAGCCCCACCGTCACAGTCAGCCTGAACTGCCACAATTGGCTGCCAGAAAACCAAGTTTGCCCAGTGACTCCATCACAATGAGTTATTAGGAGTGAGCTACTGGATAGGCTAAAATTGGTTTGCTGTGATGTCAGCTTTTAATATATATTGTTCTGTCTCTTTTTGCCAGAAGTGATCAAAGAATGAAGTTTAGAATTTAGGCCTAAGGAGCCATTTTTTGAACAAGTCAATAATTTTTCATCAAACTTCTTCTGCTTCTCCATATTCATGACAGTAACCCCATAAATATTAGTATTGGTATTAGTATATAGTAATGCTTTTGTGTTGTCATTATATTTTTTACATGATCACTATGACAATGGCATCAGAAAAGATCTTTTAAGTTGTCTACAGATACTTATTTGCATCACAAACAAGCCATGGGATTTCATTAATTTGCTCTGTAGCTCCTGTTCTAAAACTGTAGCTTCCAAATTTACAAGACCAAGAGAACTAAAGACAAGGGAGTCATGATTGGAGCAGGCTGAGGCCACTCCAGATCCGGTTGCATGTGTTGTCTTCATGTCCTGCTCCCCCCCCCCCCCCCCCAAAGTGGCAGGAGACCCATGTGTTTCAGGCCATGAATGTCTATGAAGTCTTGAAGAATTACTAATCCATCTTCTTTATTTATTTGTTTATTGTTTAGATTTTACAGCTGTCTACAGTTTGCATTGGAAAACAGAGATCACTCCAGTAGTTTGCCTTTTGAGGAGAAAGAAAAGATCAGTACCATGGACTCTTGCATAAAAAAAGGGAAAGCTAAAGGAATCCCAAATGAAGACATATGTCCTTCTCCAGGGAAATATACAGGATTAGAAAGTGAAGATGAGGCACAAAGTAATATTAATGTACTGCAAGTAGTATAGTACATAGTAGGCATATCTGTATTTTTTTTTGTATGATGTTGTATTTTCTATTGCTCTTTGTAAGAGCTTAGTGAATTATTGTGCTCTAGAAAGTAGCATATTCTTAATAAGTCTGTGGTTATTAGGTTACAATAAAAGTAATAATACTTAACACTTCTAAGTATATTAAGTTTCAGGAAAAGTAATGAAGTGCCACAACTGTTGAACATGAAAAATCCCATGGATTTTTTTAATACTGGAAGTAACTTATTTAGTCTGTGATCTTTAATACAGAATATGCAATATCCAAACCATATCTAAGATTTCACCACAGTAAAGCACTGGTGTTCCTTTGTATTTGCTTTACCTGTTTGAACACTTTTGTTCAGAGGTTAAAGACTGATATGAAAACATTGAACACAGTTCTACCATTTAAAAATCTGTTGTCCCACCCCACTGAAGAGAACAATCAAGACCGTAAGACATTTTTTGGACCAATGCTTTTGAATATTTGGAAGAGGCAAATGAGCATGAAACAAATTCACTCTTTATTAAACTGAAAAAAACAGTTGTAAAGAGTAGTAACCTTTGCCACTGTCAATAGTCATTTGGTATCCTTTCACTTTTCCCTTGTTCTGAAAGTAAATCTTTGAAACTAAACCATCAAAATCCATCCTTAAAACAGCTAACCTAACCATGTTGCCAACTAGAAAATATATTTTACCTCTTAGTGGTGTTAGCCTAATACAACCCTCTCTTATCTTGGTGCTAGCTGGGGATGATTAGTATTCTAGTATAATACATTGCGATGGCACAAGGTTGGGGAAGAGAAATATATTTTTACTTAAGAATTTATGAATTTTTCAATTATTTTAGCGCTGCAGGGTTTCAGAAACTTTTATTCATTTATTTAAAGAAGTTGTACTCAGACAAAAGGATCCATTGAGCAACTAACAGATAACAATAATAGGACAAGTCTATGACCTTAATTGTCATAGATATAACACATACCTAAGGAAAAAGAGAGAGGGAGGATGAAAGCAAGCAAGCTCAGGCATCAGTTATCATAGTTATAGCAGGAATGAAGAAGTGACTGTAGTGCATTATGGCTAGGAAGAACCAGTGGCAGGTGCTGTCTCCGATGGGAATAGTCCTGTTTCCCTTCTCTCTGCCCTGACACAATGGGGCAGAAACTGCAGAGCAATATGCAAATCTAAATACACAGGGTATTTAGATGGATATTTAAACAGAGGTAATGATATCATAATTAAGCTGCAAGTACAAGCCATCCATCTGTAGAAAGGCTGTCTTTCTGACCACTCATTTGTTTGCTGCTGGGGAATTAGCAGGAGGTAGTGACTGTCAATGAGAGGGGAGTATTGTCCAGAAAGTTCAAACAAGTTTGTGACAACTCCGTAAATTGGAAAACCTATGGCTTGCAGATGGACCTGAAAGAGCGGTCTGCGGCCACGCCAATTGCACTGGGACCGAGGCAACTGCACACACCCAGTCCCAATCATGGCCACCACCACAGTCCTCAACCTGGCCACTGGCAAGGAGTGACTTTTTGACTCTCCTTTTTGTGATGGTTCTTCCTGGTTGGGGCAGGCTCAGCTGGGCTTCCGGACGAATTCAGGGCATGCATTGTGTAAATGTCATGCCCCCAATGCAGCCTGAAGCCAACACTTTTGGCCTGTCTGCTTCAGGCCTAGGCTGTTCATATCTTTGTGGTTGATTACCAATGAACAAATTATTTTGTCCAGTTAGACAAATGAACAATATATCTATATTGAGCAAAATTATCTAAGGAGCAGCAGATCTTAGGCAAAACAGAATAAATACCAGTATTTGAGGAACTTCAGTACTGCATTTCTGAAGACCTGATGAAAAGCAAATTGTTCCAAAGCAGGGAACCTGAAAGAACCATAAACAGCAAGAGTATGGGACTCTTCTGGCCAGGAATTGCATATTTTGTGAGAAGAGTAACAGTACCATTGGATGACATGTATGTTGGAAGGCACAGCACATTGTGCATGGATATATCTGAAAAGAAATAGTGTTGAAATAAACAGGAAATGTTGGATTTCTATCCTATTTTCAGACATTGCTTTTAAATTTTGCCATAAAACCTACTAAAAGAATTTCCTGAAGTTAAATGAAAAATGAAAGTTAAAGGGAATATCATGGTCCTAAGGAAAAGTAACTGTTCCTTTATTTCAGTTTTTGAATGCATGATTTCTAAATTCATGCAAGTGAAGTAGGAGGCACAAAAACTTCAATTCATCATTGAGTCATAGCTGAATTAAACACCTTAAGCACCTAGAGTTTAAAATCTAAATTTTCATGAATTATCATCTGTTTCACACTTCAATAAAAGTTTCTTATAGAAATAAGTATCTGATTAAGTCTCAGTTCTGTGCTCATGTACAGTAATTGTAAGAAATTCCAGTTGGTTTCACTAGAGCTTGATCATAATGAAGTGTTTATATGACAACAACTGCCTCCATTTCTAAGCCTCATAGATTGTAACCATTTTTATACTTCTGTACACATAGGGTTGATTCAGAAAGAGTCAACCCTGAAAATTCCTGCGCCTGGAAGGGCTACCTAAAGTTTATTTGACTTACCATGACTACCAAAATATGCAATGTCACACAGCTTGTTTCAGGAAAGCCACTGCACTGCTTCAGCTCCAATACATAGCAAATTGAATCAACAGTGTGTAACCACTTGAAAGTCAAATCCTACCTATAGTTGGGGGTGGAGTGTCTGTATAAACACATGTAAGTACTGTATTTCTCAACTTTTGTACAGTCCTTATGAGACTAGATAAAGCTCCTAGGAGATTGTTTAAAAGACGGTTGACCTCCTCAGGTCAACAATACACTGATTTCCTTTCCTTTTTCTTTTTTTAAGTGACCCTTTGCACTGGCTGAGATTTCCAATTAGCTTTAGGATTCAAAGTCAATGTTACCTAAGCTCTGTTTATATACATCTGTGACACTCTCTGTGTTTAAGAAGAATGAGGTTTATAAAGTGATTTGTTTCACTGTTGGTTTTGTAAGCTGTGCTAGCTAGATTGCATTCTCAGGATGAAAGATGGATGAAAACTAATAGCAAGCTCAAGTTGTGAGTGCTGACAGGACTGTAGCCAAAATGGGACTGCTGTGAAAGAAGAGGAAAACATCAGAATACTCAAATCTTTTAACATTAATCTTTAAACAAATGAACTCAATAGCCTTGTGCAGACATAATGCCACCCAGACATATTGATAAAGGCATGTACCCCAGAGTCATACATTCCTCCACTTTCCTGCAAGAATTGCCAACTTTCTTTCAAAAATTGAAGGAATAGCTAAATACCTTTATTAGGCCAACCAGAAGTGGCTCAAAAATGCACTAGCTTTCAACGTTCACTGGTTCATCAGGCGAAGATAGTTAAAAATAATCTTGCAGAAGAAACAAAAGGCACACTTGAAGTCACAAAGACTTGCAGGTCTGCATCTTTGATTTTGGATGTTACACACACAAAACTTGTGTGTGTGTGTGTATGAGAAAATCCTGTTTCTCCTCCAGCAGCTCAAGACAGTGTATCTTATTTATCCTCATAATGACAACCATTTGAGATAGCTTAGACTGAGAAGTGATCAGCCCAGGCTCTTCCCATGATCTTCAGAGAAGAGTGAACATTTGAACTTGTGTCTCTAATCATAAAATGACACCTAGAGCATGCTTGCTCATACCTGACTACAGTGAAAATATTCAGCCAACTCTGAAATCCAGAATACCATGAGAGGGATCAGAAATAAAATAAATGCTATCAGGATAAATGTTTGGTGCAACCACATTTGGAATGTTATGTATGTTTCTGGTCACTGACAGAAATTTTTCTCAGCGTATAACCACAGAGAGGTCTCACAGATCTGGTAGCTTCTAAAGGGAGGGGAAGTCAGAAGATACTACCATTCATAAGCTGTGTACCGAAGGAACCTCTCTTGTATTAATTTTTAAATCAATCGATATTTCTTTACAGCCAATGGACCCAACAGGTCACTCAAAAGCTTAAAACAAGTTTGGACTTGAAACTGCCCAAATGGGGAACTTGGGCAAGACCCACCAATACAATACACTGTCAAATTCTAAAGCATCTACCACAGTATTCAACCCTGTGTTTGTGGCTGTCTATCCCACCAGGCAAATTGCCTCTTCTGAAAGCCTCCCCTAATTCATGTTTAAAATACATCATAGGCTATACCATTTTAATTCCATTTTTTAAAACCAGTCAGGGACATCCAGCTGCTTCCTAGTTTGGTTGTTTCTTCTTCTTTTCACTCTGTGTGGCCCCTGGATCCATAGACTTTGCCCACCCCTAGTGTACCACAATGTCTCAATGAGTTATAGAATTCCTTTTTTTTCCTCCTAGGAATTTCAACTTGAAACTGTCCAATGAAAAATGAATCTGTCAAAAATTTTATTGGTATTTATCACCATGTATCAATGAGTTATCGCCACCACCACTCTTTTTATTTTATTTTCTTTTCCCTTCCAGGAAAGGTCCCCTTTAGAATTTCAACTCTTTGGTATGAAGCAGAACCAAAAACACATCTCAGATTTTGAGTCATGGCTGGCTCTCTCTTCCTTTGCTCCTAGTGAGTGATTTCTGTTTAGAATTTCGGCCCAAAATACAGCAACATTGCCTCTTTCCTCCCCACATAGATACTTGGGAATTTCAACTTGAAACTGGGCACTACAACTTGAACCACAAACACAAAACACAGATTTCAGGGGGCTAGCACAAATGTCCCAATGAGTTATAGTGGTCACCGCCATGTGAGCATTCTCTTAAAGCTTATTTTATTTCAAGAAAGAAGCTGCTCTGGGTGAAAGTATTGCCTGGAAAACGCATCAGAAATACATAATCTAGCATTGTATCTGCACTTTGGTTTTCACCAAGCCAAACCATAGTTTTCAAAGTGCTTTTTGGACATGATTGCTACATGTATATTAACCATATTAACCCAATTGCCTAAATATATTAAGATATCTGAGAGTCAGTGTGCTATAATGGTCTGTACATTGGACTAAGATTCTGGGGAACTAGGTTCGAATTGCTGCTCAGCTGCGGAAAACCACTGGGTGACCATAGGCAAGCCACACTCTCTCAGCACCAGAGGGAGGCAAAGGCAAACCCCTTTGAATAGTTCTTAAAAACAAACAAACTGTGATTAGGGTCACTAAACAAGAAATTACTTGAAGGCACATAACAACATTTAGATATCTAAATAGGCAGCATTATATCATCATAGTACAAAGAATCTAGAGATCATCTAAGGAAAGAAAACCTATATAAAGAGAGGGAAACTAATAGTGAACCTACTTGGATACATATAGAGAGGGGAGCATTTGTGAATCCAGGGGTGGGCCTTTGATGTGTGGAATGTATGTCATTATGAACTTTGGATTAGGTTATGATTTTAGCTAAGAAAACTTTTGATCAAGTAGAAGCAGAATTAATAACTGCATTAATTACAGATACAGTGTCCGCAGTTAGTCTTGTTAATCCAAAGTTGACAGGCATCTTTAGTTCTGTATAAATTCAAATCATCCAATTAAA
Organism: Sceloporus undulatus; assembly: GCF_019175285.1. Taxonomy (NCBI): domain Eukaryota; kingdom Metazoa; phylum Chordata; class Lepidosauria; order Squamata; family Phrynosomatidae; genus Sceloporus; species Sceloporus undulatus. The sequence goes on from NC_056525.1 coordinate 94,944,869, forward strand.
TTCAAGTCATGAAATCACTCCCATTATATTATGAAGGCCATGGCCATTACTTAGTGTATTCTAGGCATAACCTTTCTGTGGCACCTACTTTTACTATAACTGCAAACCTATGTAAGGTTTTAAAAGCCGTACCCAGTATTGGCAACCACTACATAAAAATGCAAAGCACACAATATTTGACAGATGATTGTGTATTAATAAAATGAATATTCTTTCCGGGGAAGAGGATTACCATCTCAATTTTTTAATATTACATTCCTCTGCAAAATTGCATTTTTAAATGAGGTTAAAACTAGTTCAGAAATTGGGTCAGCGATCAGAAACATCTGCATGAGCAGAAGTCAAGTGGTGATAAGTGAAGACTGCATTCTATCAGACAATAATGTACTGTATTGAATTCTTAAGATGTCATAATTTATCATGTTTTAAGATTTCTGGCAGACCACCAGATGGCAGTATGCTACACATAGTCAGCCAAGGGACCTGCATTTCAAATCTTATGTATAGGTCTGATAAAATTTGGCCAGTTTTAAAAAATTATTATTATAAAGGAAACCTTAGGGAGAGGATTGGGGGTAGGGTGGGAGTGGAGGTAGAAAAACATTTTCTTCAACGGCTCACTCAGATGGGCCTGAAACTAAACTGACAGCATTTTGAAGGGATAAATAGAATGTCTGCAGAATATGGAAAGCTTAAACGCTATATAGCCATTTATAAATGCATTATATTTGTAAATGTGAATGTTAAATATGAATGTGTATGCGTAGTGTGCTCTTTTATAGACAAAACATAACTGGAATTAGAACTTTGCCCTTCTCAAAGGGAAGACATATTTAAGACGTGAAAAAAATGTAGTCTTCTTGCTGACTAAATTGAAACCTTTCCTGTACAATCCTTAATATGGTTGCTCAGAAATAAACATTGCTGAGTCCAGTGGTCTAAGGTAAGTATCTGCAGAACTGCACCTTTTTAAAAAGGGTGTTACAATCATCTTTGTTCTCACTGCAAAAGATTTTGAAAGAATCATTCTCCTATATAAATTTTAATGCTGGATTCCATAAGTGCTTTCATGCCATACAATAGGCTTGCACCAAGGACACAGACCCATGGTGGATCACAGAAAGATCTTATAACCCAAAGCAGGATTCCCTGTTCCCTGGCCACTTTGAAACAAGAACTATGCAGAATGGATTGTAAGCCATTTTTACTCTGTAGTAGTATTATATAGCACTAGTCTACACGCGACGCGAGTGTCCCTGAGAGAGCAGAGCCTTTTCCCATGGAGTTTACAGTTTACAGTTAATTACAAGGGAAATGGAAGAAGAGTAGGCAGCAGAAAACACAGAGGTAGTGGTATGCAATTGTTTGAGTCATATCTGCTTACACCAAGTTACAAACTGTTACATTGAAGACTTTTGTTGTTGTGTGCCTCCCAAGTCATTTTTACTTAGACCACCGTAAAGCAAACCTATCGTAGGATTTTCTTGAAAAGGTTCTTCAGAGGAGGTTTGCCATTGCCATCCTCAGAGGCTGAATGTGACTTGCCCAAGGTCACCCAGTGGGTTTTTATGCTCAAACAGAGAATCAAACCCTGATCTCCAGAGCTGTAGTCCAGCACTCAAACCACTACACCATGTACAGTCAGACCTCCACATTTGCAGCATTGACTTTTGTGGGTGTGATTATTCACAAATTTGATCAATGTGTTCTCTCTAGGAATTTTTACATCCTCCAGCTTGACTCTGTGATCATCCTCTACTGAATTCCTGGAGATTCCTAGAAAGGAGACTTTCTCTAGGCATTTGTAGGTCTTCAAGTGCAACTCTGGTCAGTTTCCATCAATCTTTTTTTATTATTAATTATTTATATGTCCCGCCTCTTCCAAGGATCGAAGCAGGATTACATAATTAAAATAATACAATGCAATTGAACAGTCAATAAAATACTAATACTGAATTATACATCCCTATTAGTTCCTTAAAATCTCCAAACATCAATTCATATGCCATCATACTTAGAGAGGGGGGTCTTAATCATCATCTCTATACCAAATCCGATGGGAAAGCCCACCAGAAGAGATCTGTCTTTAGTGCCTTATGAAAGTGCACTAAAGGAACTAGAGATTCCTAGAGGTGTTCCCTCAGGTAAAAAAAAAAGTGTGGGTTTTTTATTATTGTTATTATTATTTACTAATGTGAAGGGAATGCTGTAGTATGTGGCTAATCTTTATCCTTTTTTCTTTTCTTTTTACTCTTAGGTAAATATGTAGAGGACTGATTCAGACTGGACCTACTATGTTTGAATAGGAAAAGCTGAAGTATGCATTTCCAGAATGTTTATTCTCCACCAAACTGTGTCCAAAAAAAGAGTGACAAAACTTCCACTATTGCCAATTGGACTAATTTTATCCTCGGGGAATTGTTTCAGAGAGTTTTTTTTAAAAAAAAACCTAGCTGCATGACATGCTAAATGTTGCCTTGTAAAAAGAAGAGAAAAACTTTAATATCAGCACCAACATGGCAAAGTTAAATGAACATAAAAAGAGGTACCTCTCCTCACCAGAGATGCAGCTCCAGGGGACAAAATTAGGGCATTGTCCCCTCCATAAAAATTTTGCCTATCCAAATAAATTTTCCTTTAGTCTCAAAATTTCCAGCACTGCAGTAATTTACAACATTCATTTGGATGGGACAGAATTCTTGCTGGGAGAGGAAAGCCATTATTTTACCCACCTGCCCCCAAAACCATATCATTGTGCAGCTCTGTTATTTTTCAGTGTTGGTGTTGAGACAATGGCAAGGTAGGAGTATGTTCTGTACTACGGGCCTTGCAGCACGTAATTAGATTAGGATGATACTGGAAGTTTTAGTTCAAATAGTAACGTTTCTAACTTCCCAATGTTGATGAAGTGGAACTCCATGAATGCTTGCATGGAGGTGCATTGTGGATCCTAGCCAAAGATTATTACATTGTTCTACATCTGTTTTATCTCTAATAACCTAATCTTTTCTCAATAAAGGCACACAGTACTTCATCAAGAGCTAAACACTGTGCATAGACACCGTCCTTTCTATATACCAAGGAGAAATGATACATGCTGAAAATACGAAAGGGTGAGGGAATTGAAAATAAAAGCCTGGGAGAGCTGAGTGAAAACAGAAGTGAGTAAAAAAAAATTCCGTTCAAGGAAAAATATGAGAGATGCAAGCTATAACTTTTTCTTAAACTGGATTTAGATGTTACTAGAATGCCTTAAACATCTTTATTATCAGGATGGCATACTATTTAGATATTGTAGCCAATTCACTGTTTCTAGTCATTACTTTTTTTTTTTTTACTTAGTATATACTGTTTTATATACATTACTGGAACTTGGTGGAATGAGTTCTTAGCAGCGCATAAAATCTGGACCCCAGCTTTTCATCATGTTTTAGGTAGAAAAATATGTATTCTGTACCAAGAAAATGCCTTGTGCGGAATCATCATGTATGCATAGAAAATAAAGAGTGAATAGACTATTGATTAAGAGTCAAGATTAACTATGTTAAACTGTAGATAGGGACCTGTTGTGTTCTTGTGACTATGTGAAATTTAACTCATGCTTTTGTGTGTGTGTGGGGGGGGGGTCGAATAGGTCCACAAAACCATATGCTTCTATTTATTTTGTGATTGCCTGTTATGTCAGGGCATGTGTCAATTTCCATGTTCAAGGAAGTAAGCATCCGGCAATAAATATCAGAGACAAACCACAGACATAGAAGATCATGCAATGGCAAATAATGGAGAACTAATGGCTAATATCAAGAAGAATATGCTATTGTCATCAGTAGCTCTCAACTGATAAACGAGTTTGAAAATTCAGTCCCTTCCTCTACAATCCTAGGCAAAGGTTTAGACAAATATCTAAGAGCACTAAACCTTTATTTTTCTGACTTGCATAGTTTCTGCCTGTGGTATATTCTGTTATCTTGTTTTAACTCAGGTTTGCAATGTTAACCTTCATGGATTTTTCAGGCATATACAATAAACAGAATTTCAGTTCAGTTGCACACATCTTTGAGGTATTCAAGAGAAATTTATAAAACACCGAAATACAACTGAGGACCACCAACAAACTATTACCCACATTTAAGCATTACTTAACAAACATGGACTTTTAAAAATCCAAATGTTCTCAGATTTGCATTTATACCTTGAAATATCAGTTTTCTGGGGCTTTGGGCATTGCTATGTTGTTGTTGCTGCTGTTGTTGTTGTTGTTTTAATCTAAAATCTTTTTATCTGGATTTCATCATTCAGAGGGAGTGGTCATGCAAGCTGAAACAGATAAATAAATTGAGACTGCAAACAAAAATGCAAGATTTTGTGAATCAAACATCTTGAATTTAGCATGCATGGACTTTAATATCCTGGCTGCTGAGAAAATACCTAAGTGCTACGCAGAACTTGGAAAAGTTGCCTTTGGGGACTACAGAGAAAAGAAGAACTGCTGGACCTGATCCACTTCCCCACCACCATTCCCTTCTTCTTTTGTGTCATGTCTCTTTAGATTGTAAGACTGAGGGCAGGGAATTGTCTAATTAAAAATAACAATAATTGTAAGCTGCTCTGAGAGCCTTTCGGGCTGAGGGGCAGGGTATAAATACCATAAATAAATAATAATAAATACAGCTCTCAGAATTCCTCAGTTAAAATGGGCCCCAGATATGTTGGCTCAGGGATCTTGAATAGGATAGCCCCCTCACCCTATTTCAAAACATTTTCAAACTGAAGTGCAGCCGGCCCTTCTTATACACGGATTTTTTTATACATGGATTCAAGCATACACGGTTTGAAAATATTGCAAAAAAGTATAAATTTCAAATATCAAACCTTGATTTTCCATTTTTTTATAAAGGACACCATTTTGCTATGTCATTATATTTAATGGGACTTGAGCATACATGGATTTTGTTATACACAGGGGATCTTGGAACCAAACCCCAGCGTATAACAAGGGTCCACTGTATAAATTTTGAATTTTGTACTAGTTTGATGACATTACAGTACCTATATTCACATTTGACAGTCATTTTGGTTTGTTATTATTATTTCAGTACCACCTAGCACTCTCTAGAAAAACTCTTTTCTTCTAGAATTTTCATTCAGAACATAACATTACATATATTATGACATTTAAGTCACAGCAAAGTATTGATAAGCTCTGAGTGATCAGGTGAGACAAACATCTTGTAATCTGTACATCTTGTACTGGAATATCTGCAGTTTGTCTTAAACACTAACAGTCAAGTACTCCGATTTTCAGTTCTGTTGCCATTTCACAAGTATTATCGTCACCCAACACTCTCTGTGTGTTTGCAACCTTAGAGTTTGTATAATCCTGAAAAGACATTGATCTAATTAGTCATGTCAAATTTCATGTTAGCTGTTTGAGTTTTCCAGTTTTTGTGTTGTAATTGGATGAAAAGAAATAAAAACACATTCTTGAGTATCCCATATTTTAACCTGTTGTATATGTGGGTTTCATGTGTTGACAAACTTTATTTGTACTAGGGATAGAGGGAATTTGTAGCCCTCTAGCTATTGATAAATTATAATTCCCACTTCCTGACCATTGGACATTCTGGCTGTGCTGATGAGATTGAGAGTGTAATGATATCAAATAGACCAGAGTTCTACTGATTTGAACAGAGGCACTGTTTGGGGAGGATGGTTGGGGAAGGCAGTGCATTCCAAGGACATATTGCTGTTTCTCAGATGTTTGTCTGCCTCTGGCCAGACACACATATTTTCTGCATAGAGGGTAATATAATATGACATGATCTCTGCAGTGCCAAAAGTGGATGGAGCTGTTTTCTAAAACATGGTCTATCAGTCTGTCTATCTATCTATCTGTCTATCTATCTAATCTAATCTATCATTATATTTATATTCTGTCCTATATAAAAGATCTCAGGGCAGCATGCAATACAATCCAGTTGGACCAGTTTTAAACTGTAAAAGATAATTTGTACAGTCTCCGTCATATTATCTAATTCAACTTGTTCCGAACAAGACCAGTTCAAACTAATAAGAAATTTATCACATGGGGGAAATGGGAGTTTAAACAATGATTAACCCGTGAAAATTGCACAATTGACATTAAAACATGCTCAAAATGGCATTAACACAAGTGCCACTATCCCATAAAGAACCAGGGAATCACCAGGCAAGAATCAACAAAAAGTCATTCACGGGAAAATTCCATGAATGAGTTACTGTTGTTTCTTGCCTGGTTATTCATGGGATATTGGTGCTTTAATCACGTTTCATCTCAACATCATGCGAAAACTATTCACATAATTGTGTTACAGGTTATTCAAGGGATAATAGCGCTTTGCATGCAATGTCATGTGAAAACTATTCATGCAATTGCGGGTTAATTACAGGTTAATCACCATTTATACTTCCACTTTACCCCTGTGTGATAAACTCCTAAGAACAGTTTAGAAAATTTAAAACCATGCATATATATGGATTTGTATAAAATCAGTTAGCTCACAAGCCGTATTTTTACTTGGCACTGGAATTATACCAGAGTTGGCACTAATCAGGCCTATATAGAAAGAATATTTCATAACTGGAGCATTACAGCAGAAATTGTCATCACCCATATCCTCCTTCTGTGTATTACCTGGACTGATCAGACACTGCGGTGAGTCTCTTCTACCAACCTCAAACCTCTGGGGAAAATATACATGCATACAGTATATAGTTATGTATACATGCATAGTACTTTGTATAGTAGATATTCATATATTGATGGTTACACACGTTTACATGCATGCATACATTCCAACATTTCACACGTGAAAGGTGCAACACAGGTGATGGCAAGCACCAACAGAGTGTGGTCAAGATGCCAAAGATTATTAATAAAGAAGAACGCCCAAGCTAGGATTGGCTGCAGCAGTTTGTTTTTGCCTGATTCTACTAGGAAGGTCAAGATTCTGCTTCCTGTTCTCCTTGTTCTCCTGCTGAGTTCAGAGCAAGTTACTTGTGCACTTAGTTTGTAGTAATTGAGCTAAACTGAGGGCAAAGTGAGAGGAAGTGAGAGAAAGTGGAACATTTTAAAAGCGGCTGAAAAAGTGGGATGCACAGGATTAATTGTGGTTGTTTCTACCAGATCAGGACAGTTGTAAAGGGGGTGGTGGTGTATGTGAAGTCTTGCATGCATATATCGGAGAGTAAAACACACTGAGTCCAGTCCATAAAACTGCAATCCTCTTGATTCTTTCATGAGGTTAAAACCCACAGAATGCCAAGTGGAAATATCTGAGGTGAAAGCAAAAATGTTCACATTGTGTCTAGACACCAATAGCATTGGCACTTGTGTAGAGCTCTGACTTCTTTGCCATATTGAACCATTAGAAAATAATTACAGTGGTTGCACTTCAATGACTAGAGCTCTCCACAATTTAGCCGGGAAGATATTCCACAAAACGTAAGCCAGTAAATGTTGCCAAATGGTAAACCTCTATATTATGAACTTCTGTACTCCATGCCTTCAAAATCTGAAATGACTTCTGTATATTTCTGTCAATTTGCTGACAAATACTGTATATGTTGTAATGCCTTTGGGTATATCCGCACTGCAGAATTATAGCTGTTTGACATCAGCTGCCACGACTCGATCCTACAGACTCTTGGGACTTGTAGCTTGTTGAAGCACCTGAGCTTTCTGACAGAGCAGGCTGAATATGTCACCAAACTACAAATCCCAAGATCCAAAGGCTGGAACCATGACCATTAAACTGGAGTCAAACTGCTATAGTTCTGCAGTGTGGCCTTTTAAATTCTTATAGCAATCACTCCCTTAACAATTTGATTTATTTGCTTTACAGTAAGAAAAACACCATCAAATGTCTTTGGCTCCTATCATTGAGAAGAATCCTAATGCAGTGAGCAAAAAACAATAAAGGCTGGGGTGGATTTGTCCTGGAGAGTTTTTGTACATCTTCTCCTTTGCACTGTTTTTTTTTAAATCACAAGAGCCCTAGATCATTTTACATAAGAAACCAAAACTTCTAGGAATCTTGATTTTTTCAGCTGTAGTGGGAGACCAACTTATGCATCACTCTGTATTTTCTCTTGTTTCTGTAGCAAAACAAAGTGAACCAAATCCCAACATCCAGAACAAAATTATATGCTTACTTTCATTGTAAATGCTGTTTACCTAAACTGTGGGTGGGATCAAAAAAGCAGAGTTGTTATGTACTATTTCTAATACACACGTCGTTTAGTATTTTAGATTTTAATATTATATTATGCCTTTTTTTACTTACTTACTTCTATCTATTTTTCTCATGAAAATGATCTCCTTCCCCCACCCCAGAAAACTGATACGTCTGCTGACATAGAAGTAGATGTTCATTTAATCAGACAAGACAGCAGGAGTAATTTTGAAACTTAAAACTCCACAGCCTCGACTGTTTAATAATAAAAAATCCCAAGGATTAAACAATGGGGAATTTCAACTATTATACTGTAAATTATATTACTTGTAGATACGTCCAAACCAAGCTTTCAGTCTAGAAACACATAAATTTCACTGCAGGACAGTTGGAACCTTCACTCCAGCAAAACTTCTCCTGCTAAAGCTGTGTTCAAGATCTGATTGTAGAGTAAATACACATCAGTAGAAACCACAATGGGAACCATAATTTTCTTTTAGATGAACACAGACAAACTTATGTCTGCCCACCCAAGAATAGTTTCATAAACATCTGCATATGGGCACCTCAGTATGGTGACTATGAAAGCATAAGGTATGGCCTCATCATTTGAAATAAATTTGCTAGTTCTTTCCCAGGCAGAAACATGAAGAGAGATTTGAGAAAAGCCAAATGAGTTATGATTGGTGACGTTTATTAGAAATTTGCTATAGTTATAATCTTCAGCAGAAACTGAACAGGTTAAGTGCCTTAGTACTGCAATGTTTCATTTCATGTGGATTTCTCAATGCACTTTTGTGATGGAGCACATGCTTTTTACATATGAAGCTCCAGATCCAAGCAGACATCCCAAGAATAGAACCAGAGAAAGTTGTTTGTCATAGAGTTTTTGATAATTTTGAGCTAAAACTGGCAATTAAGATTCCTCTGCACAGAAACTGTAAGTGGGATGCAAAGATGCCTCACCCTCTGCACCATTACAGGGACGTAGCTAGGATTTTAGGAAGGAGGGGTCCAGACTAAGTGCCACCATTATAATGGGGCTTGAGTGCGGCGGCGCAGCAGCACATACCATTCATTTTTCTAATGGAAGGGGGGGTCCGGACCCCCAGATCCCCCCCTTGGCTACATCCCTGACCATTATCACTTTTATTTCATTTATTTTATTTGATTTTTATCCCACCTTTCTCCCAAAGTGGGGCCCAAGGCAGCTAAGATACTTAAACACAACAATTAAAATTGTACAATTAAAATCGCAAAATATAAAAATTACAAATATAAAATTTAAAACATACAAAGTTTTGTTTCTGACCACACATTATTTTTTTCAGGAGTACCAATGTTAGAATCATAGAATCATAGAGTTGGAAGAGACCACAAGGGCCATCCAGACCAATCCCCTGCCATGCAGGAAATCCAAATCAAAGCACCCACGACAGATGGCCATCAAGCCTGTTTGAAGACCTCCAAGGAGGGAGACTCCACTACACTCCGAGGGATGTCAGGAAGTTCTTCCTAATTTTGAGGTGCAATCTCTTTTGCTGTAGCTTGCATCCATTGCTCCGGGTCCTAGTCTCTGGAGCAGCAGAAAACAAACCTGCTCCCTCCTCAATATGACATCCCTTCAAATATTTAAACAGGGCTATCATATCACCTCTTAACCTTTTCTTCTCCAGGCTAAACATCCCCAGCTCCCTAAGCCATTCCTCATAGGGCATGGTTTCCAGACCCTTCACCATTTTAGTCGCCCTCCTTTGAACACGCTCCAGTTTCTCAAAATATTTTTTAAATTGTGGTGCCCAGAACTGGACACAATATTCCAGGTGGGGCCTGGCAAAAGCAGAATAGAGTGGCACTATTACTTCCCTTGATCTAGACACTATACTTCTATTGATGCAGCCTAAAATCACATTGGCCTTGTTAGCTGCCGCATCACACTGTTGACTCATGGTCAACTTATGGTCTACTTGGACTCCTAGATCTCTTTCACATGTCGTCGTGTTCAGCCAGGTGTTCCCCATCTTATATCTGTGCATTTCATTTTTCCGCCCTAAGTGCAGTACCGTACATTTCTCCATGTTGAATTGTTCCTGCCAAATTGTTAGGTTAATACACCAAAAAGACTACTTTTTAAAAATATTGTTATCCTAGGTAAGTGTGCTTACAAATTCACTCTGGGGTTATTCAGATGGTGTAAATAATCCCAGTAGAAAGTAAGTTGAATCTGTGTTGTTCACATGAATTCTGAATGTATCTGATTAAGTTTGGCAGGGGCCTGCCAAAAACCCCACAAAACCAGGGATAATTGATCTTGGGGGTTTTATTTTGTTTTGTTTGGGGTTTTTTAGTTTTCCTGAAAGATTTGCATTGTCAGCTGTGTGAACTGATGCAGACAGACCCAGGATAAAAGAGGATAAAACTTTACGTCTTGAATGTGTTTCAAATACACCTGCATCATTGACTTCATCTTAATTCACAGGGCTGACACATGTGGGCAACAGAACTCATAGAGATGCGCAGAAATGCAGTTCTGATAAAACAAATCAGGAATGCATGTGTGAGATTATTTGCATAGTTGTGTTGCAAAACAAAATGTGCAGATAACCCCTCTATCATGTATAAGAGGCTCATGCTTTGGCCTGTTCATAGAAAGTTGCAATGGATATTCGAACCATTATGTTTTTCAAGTTTCCTCCCAATAAAACCCACAAATGAATTGAATTACATTTTTTTTAAACAAAGATGCATTTTATTCTTAAGGCAGACAGCTATATGTAAACTGATTTTGAATATTTCCAAATGCAGGTCTTTATGCCTTGCTGAGAATTATGTCTCTTTCCCTCAACACCCCCCCAGTAATGAAGTCTGGAATGAATGGTACTCCTGGGTTTTCCTCACTCCCTTATTGGCGGTTTATCACCAGAGCAGAAAGCTGGAAGGTCAGCCATAAAGTGTGTAATGTGAACTTTGAATAAACTGATCTGATCACCCCAAAAAGTCCACTATACACTCATAATAGGAATCTAATGATAGTTTCTTTATAGCCAGCTGTTGTTTTATTAATGGTCACATACTTATATATATGTCCACACACACATACACACACCCTTTTGAAAACATTGTTTCATGGGGTCAGAAACATAGGGTTTTTTTTATATCATGTCTATAACTCTTTCAGGGAAAATGATATTCTTACCCAGTTTTCCCCCCAACATTTTAAAGTGGCACAATCCTAAACACAGTTACTTCAGAGTATGTACCACTGAGCACAATGGGACTGACTTCTAAGTAAACAATACTCTGTAAAGGCTCATTATTGTTTTTCACATGCATGACAGTTCAGAATTGAACATGTTATTATATTTTTAGGAGCAATTCTATAAAAGCTACCTCATGTTCATATTTATTTTGCTTCATTATAATAACTGCAGCTTGCTATGCCGCTATACTTACTAATGATACAAGGAGAGATTTAAGTATATATTCTCAATACATGAAGTATGTTATGCAAGAAGTTTGTGCCACACAAGACCTAATTTATGTGGAATTGCACATCTAACTGAATTATCCACCAGCTATGATGAGCGTGATCAGGAACAAGCATATTTTCCTCATTCATTTAAATGAACAGGTGACTTTTTTGTTTGATGCCTTTGTAACAGAATTATTCTGAAAAAGATTATGATGAAGAAGTATTCATACAGGTCTATTTTCATTTTACTTCTCCTACCATTTTACAGGGAAATTGTTTTGACTGCATCTTACCTCTTTCTATTCAGTTGGCAATACTTGTATAATACACATTTACTAAAAGTAACGTCTATATGAACTGAAGGAGGGAACAATAACAATTCATCAGCATTCCTTCCTGTTAATAGATTTTCCATTATTTTTATTTCATGCCTTTTAATTTTTATTATTTCTTGTCATGAGACTGGATGATTGCCACTATTTTTAGATCAAGATTATTCCTATAGCTCTGACTATTTCTCTCTCTCTCTCTCTTTCCTTGAAGGGGGGAGAAACCCTTGTAATTATCTTAAGCATGCTGCTTTCTGACACTAGGGGTCATTTAAGCTTACACTCCTGCTGTGTAATACTAAACATTCAAAGAATACAACATTTCCTAGAATACAGTGGTAGGGGGGAACCAGTTTCATGATTCTTCACCACCAAATTTCTATTCATATGGCTGTACATTGATTCCATTGCAATATAGAAAATCTGAGTCCATGACACATTTGTGAAAATCTTGGTCAAACTTGCTTAACAGTATTGAAATCTGTCCGTTATTTTTTTTTTAAAGTCAGGATCTGTTTATAAATGAATATCAGCTCATTTTTATATCGGGTGTTCAGGGAATTTTTCTCCTCCTTTTACCTGAAATTATAATAGGTAGAGACGGTGTGTGTATAGATAGATGTATAGATGTAATATATAGAGATTAATTTATTTATTTAGGTATTATATCCCCGCCCTCCGCCCTATGGCTCCAGGGCGGCTTACAATTGTTGTTTTTAATCAGCCGTTCCCTGGCCCTCAGGCTTACAATTAAAAGACACGACACAAAAGAAGAAGAATGGTGGAGGGAAAGGGATGAGGGTTCCAGTGGTTCTTTCTCCCTCTGAATAGAATAGGACAGATGTTGTTGTTGTTTTAATTTCCACCCATTACACAATTCTGAATACCCAAGGTGGAACATCCTAGCTACATTGTGATTAATAAAGTGATACCTGAGAATAATTGAAAGAAAACATTTGTATGTAAGGGAAGGGGTATAAGTGGTGGTTTCCAAAGAATACCAAACCTTCACTGAGGCTTGTACTCCAGTTTGCTGTTTGCCTTTTTCACCATTCCCTTTCTCTTTTGTACAAAACATTCCCACTGAGCTCGGATTTGTGCCAGGACGAAAGTTTACAATGCTTCTTTTACAAATTTTCAGCTTGTGGGGATATTTAAATTTCACTCAATATATATATATTTTTTGGAAAAAATAAATCCCACTGTGTGTTTTGTATAATGCTTCCCTCTACTGAACACCAGAAAAAAAACTGTTATTATCCCACTCATTAGCTTGGTTTGAATAAATAAATGTCATATATCTTTTTGCATACAATTATTTGAATGGAAAGGTAAATAGTAAAAGTCCCATTGAACTTTGTGGCTTTGTTCTGGTAGATGTGTATGGGATGCCCTCTCAATTTCTGCTTGTTGATTTTATAATTAAACAAACTTACCCATGCACTATATCTTTATGTATGTGCCTTCTGCTTACAGCTTTCAGTTCTCAAGATAGAAGCAGAACATACAACAAAAATAAAAGTAATCGCAGAAAGAAGTGCTCCACAGCTTTCTATATTTTGCAAGCCAACTTTATATATACATATTGCTCACAAATGCTGCGTTTGTATTTATCAAGAAAAAAGCCATCCTAAGGGGGGGGGGGGATAACCAGAACAATAATTGTCTAGGAATTATTTAATAGAGGCAATGAAAGGCATGGGACTTATTAGTTACCGCTAACTTAAGTCTCATTGATTTCAGCCAGTCTAATCTAAGTAAGATTAACAAGGGATTAGCTCTAGAGAATATTAACACTCACTTTTGTGGTTTCAAAAACGTGGATCCAAGCATATGGCAATTGCCATAGAGGCTAGAGACTTCCTGCCACATCCCAAGTCAGTTTTAAGGGAAGAAACACCATGGTGTTAGCCATAGCTGTACAGTGCTTTCAGCCCAGGAAGTCTTTTTAGGGGAATGATTTTGCAGTCCATTTAGCACATTGAACAAGATTTGGTGTGGCTGGTGTGCGCGCACAACACTAGGAACATTCCATGAAAAAGCCTGAACCTCTACTGATTTTGTACAACCAAAGCTCAGAACCAAAAAAGAAAAAAGAAATTTACTTCAAGCTTAGTTTCCTTTAAAGGAGATGCAGGGAACCTTTGGCTCTGAGCAGTTGATTCTACCAATTCCTAATCATTAGCTAAGTTGGCTAGGACCAATGGGAATCGGAATTCAACAGTATCTGAAGAGGTGCAGGTTCTCCAGCTCTATTTCAAAGGAATTTAAAATCCCTATTCACTGCCCAATCCTATTCAGAAATCAGTAAGAGTGTTGCTTAATGGCCTTACTTCAGAAGCCTGTACAGTTTCTCAATGGGCCTTACTTCTACATAAGTAAGTATAATTTTCACTATTCATATTTAGGCTAAGGCTCTACCCCTTCATTCAGTGAATCTTGCAGGGCAGCGTCTTTTGCTGTGTCCCTATAAAAGGGCAAGGGCTTTTTTGTGGACGGGGGTTGATACAAAATATTCCATGTGCTGTATGAAGGTACCACATTAAACCCTGGATTAGACACAACCTGGGGCAAGTCACATCTCCTCAGACTCAGAGATGGCAATGGCAAATCCTCCCTGAAGAATAATTGCCAAGAAAACACCCCATCAGTCATAAGTTCATTGTTAGGATCTTCATAAGTCAGAAAGCGTCTGAAGGCACACGATGACAACAAACAAAATGGAAGCATAGGTCTAAAAAGTTCTTATAACAGTGTTACTCTCTATCATTTGGCAAGTGAGTCATGGGTTGTACTAGCTCGGTAGGATAGCAAGTGAATTTAGGCCTAGATCTGACCAAGTTTATAGGATGTATATATAGATAACCAATGTGCAAAATGTTGATTTATGAATTCATTGTTTTCCGCCCCGCCCTGATGGATATTCTAGAGACAAAAGCTGAGAGTATATTTTTAAGACAGGAGGTTCAAGGTAAGGCTGGGATGTGGATCTGTTCACATCCACATTCTGCTGTCACACTGAACAGTTCCCACTTGTCTGCCTTCAGCTGAATGAAAACAGGATCAGTTAGTAACCACTTCTCCTCCCCAGCTGGTAGCCTGCCCTCAGCATAGGGTCTTCATACACAGTAATATGATGGTGTTGGCTTTTTTTTTCGAGCAACACTTCCCATGTTTCCACTTTCTAACATTCGGTCCGAAGTTTCAAACTGAGAAGGAAGGAAGTTTCCCGCAGATAGTCTGATAGTGCACGTTTAGAAATTCTAGAACACTGTGGTAATTTTGAAAAAATACAATAATGGCAGATGAAGAATGAGACCGAGAGCACTGTGCTATTTTTAGATACTGTTGTCACAAGCTGGCAGAAACATAATAAAAATGAGAGAGGAGAAACGAGGACTTTGAAATAGGGCAATTGCTAAAGGAAATTAAAACATATACAAGTTTTGTCTCAGCTACTATGGACTGGTACCAAAATTGTGAGACCAGCTTATGAAAAACAAAATTTGAGGAACCTCAATTTACACAAAGAAAGTGGCCAGCTTGGCATTCAGGCTCACTTTAATGTGTTCGTTTTGATTTGAGATGAAGTTCCCATTAAGTGTATTTGGGACTGAGTATTAATGAATCTAATGCTTTCCATCAATACGTTGTTAAACAACTGACATGCTACCTATTATACATATGTATAATAAGTAGTCACAAGGAAAGTGTGTCCAAGTGGTTTTAGAAGAGAGGTTGCTTCGCTTGAGTTTGTACCCGTGCACTCTTTGGCCTGTTACAGGCGGCCAAAAAAAGCTGCTTCGGGTCTCTTTGGATGTATGCTGTTTAAATGATACAGCATCCTAAGATCTGGAAGCTGCACCAAAGCGGCACTCCAATGCTTAGGAATGGAGTGTGGCTTTGGCACAATCTCCGGACTCTAGGACCCATGCATCATTTAAACAGCATACCTCCAAAGAGACCCAAAGCACTGTTATTTTGGCAGTCTGTAATAGGCCTTGTTTAACATTATAAGATAACGGTATCCTTTCTCTAAAGTAAGCAATGCAAATAAACATTTGTGTGAATATCCTGAATCCAAGGTGTTGAGATGCCAACATCTGGACATCAGTAGGTATACTCTTCGTGGGGAGGAAAATTCAGGAGTAGCTTTCTTTTGGCTGTGCAACAAAATACAACAAAATCCAAAATCCACAAGCCAGCTCCAAAACAAAAAACACTTATGCAAGCTTTGCTTCACCGGTTTCTTCTCTTCAGCCAAAAATGTTTTAAATTATGCAAGAGATAATGGTGACGGTGTTCAGAGGGACAGTGTACATTTGGACTGAGATGTCAATTTAAGATGGTTGAGAGGGATTATCATGCAGGCAGAGGCCACTCCCCTTTGTCCCCTTTGGAAACTGACAACCAGAAAATATTTAGCTTTTCTAATTTGACTACATATTCATCATTACTTTCTGCTTGTTGTAGCTATAAAGATGATATCACCATAACACTACCTCAGCAAAATTGCATTTCAATTGTATAAAATGTGCGATGGGTTTTCTGACATCAGGGATAGCTCGGCAGAAACTTAGATACTACTTTCATCCCTTCCCAAGTGAACATATTTTATTTTTTATTTGATTCTGTATATTATAACTACAAATGACAATATTCAAGTTCCTGCAATGAGTCTCTCTCTCTCTCTCTTCTTCCTCTCTCTCTCTCTCTCTCTCTGGTCTGGCATACACATTTAAAATATTAATGTCATATATTCTTTCCAGATTTTGCTGTTGGGTTTTCCTGGTGTCTTCCTTCCCATCTCTTCTAGGACAGATCAGAAAAGAATTTATATGGAGTATAGTGTTACCACATTAACTGTGTGTGTGGTGTGAAATAACTTACAAATAGCATAGTCACAACAACCTCTCTTCCTCCCCCCCTCCAAATAATACAATTTCAATTGTTGGGAAGTTGTTATAATTCTTTTTCAATTATACTCGCCCTTTAGATTAGAAATGAGCCAGGCTTAGCAATCAGCTATAAATGGTAGGATTTCTAAAGTGGAGCATTGTCTGATGTTGAATGGGACATTATTGCCTTGATTGGTCTTTTTTTCCCCCCTCGTAGCTTGCTTGATTTGTAGTTGAGAGAGACACTACCACTCTGATGCTCTAGAAGCAATCAAAGCTTTCTCTGCTCATTTCTGCTCAGCGATTTGGGGGTCCACTACTTTGGCACAGCTGCCCACCTTTTGAGCTCCATCAGGAGACGATATAATAATATAGTATATATATATATATATATATATCTCGCATAAAGTTAAATGTGATGTGAAGCATTGGGACTACTGCAGATTTCCAGCAGATCATCTGATGTTTCATTGCTGAATTTGCATTGCTGGAAACCCATAATAATAAAAATCGACAGATACTTTAGTATGTCTCACTCCCAACCCTGGATTATACAGTCAGCCCACCATATCCACAGATTATTTATCCATGGATTCAACCATCCATGGCTTGAATATATATATATATATATATATATATATATATATATATATATATACACACACACACACACACACATATATATACTCTAAAAAACAAAAATAAATTTTGCAATTTTATATAAGAAACACCTTAATGGGACTTGAGCATCCACAGATTTTGATATCTACAGGATGTCCTGGAACCACACCCCAGCAGATATGAAGGGCTCACTGTACTCCTAATGTAGTGCATGGGTGCAGAAGACCAATTAAGGGCTATGTGAATTCATCCAATGAGGTGATGGAGTACAAGTGGAAGGGTAGCAGATTGATCAAACTTAGGTTCTGCATCTGCTTTGGGACACATTATAGACAGATTGGCTTCAGTACTTTTGTTCCCTGGGTGCGGATCAACATCTGGGATATCCTTAGTCAACCATATAGTTGATCTGAGGATCTGAAGGATTCCGAATACTGCTTCACCATGAAATACACAACAACCCAAATTAGTTCAGTCCACTCACCGAGACACCAAAAAATGTGTATTTACTTAAATTAAAACGCCTCAGTTAGATGAGGTGCCATGATTCAATATGGGCCAGATGGTTGTCCAAAGCTACCTCCCCATTTATCTCCTTCTATACCACACCATACGGAATCCTTAGTAATGTTTTTGTACTAATTTACTTATAATTCCCATATATCACTGAATGTAATGGCAACAGTTGTGACAAACAACTAGCAAAATTAAATGTATAACTTTAAATTATGATATCATGCACACATAATAAATGTGTTTACATATGCAGTTTTATGTGGTTAAAGTGAAATTTTGACACAGTGTGATGTTAAGAAAAATTAAAATTTTAAAATTGTTTTAAAATTAAAAATTAAAATTTGAAATTAAAATTTTAATTTAAAAAAACCCCTGGGGTCTCTCCTTTCTCTTCCCATTGAGTCTCATCCCCTCATACCATCTCGTCAACATTTTAAAGAGATACCGATGAATGCCACAGCTCATTTTTGCCAAAATGCAGATGTCTGAGGAGCAGTGGTGCTTAGAGAGTCAACTGATGCAGTCTGCATCTCCCACACACCCCTAGTGATGCCACTGACTAGAGTACAAAGGCAAGCTCCATGCTACAGCCATGAAGAAGGACAATAGTGGTTATTCTAACCAAAGCTCATTTAAACAACAAAATTGTGATTAAAAATGTGGTTTGAGATTGTAGATTGTTCACTGACTTTGGTAGATTAACTGTGGTCTGCTGTAAACCTAAGAGCAGAAACTTTCACCTTTCATATCCAAAAGGGGAGGCAAAGAGTGTGGTATGAATCCAGGATCTGTTGTGGGCCATTCCCAATTGCCTAAACCAGGGTGGGAAGCATTTTTTCCCCCAGCCTGAGAACGACATCCTCCTTATGGGCAGGTTCTAAGGTCACATCCTTGCCATGACTAAGGTTTGAAGCAAAAGTGGGTTTAAGGAGATTTTCTCCCCTTCTCCTTGACCACCCTACTTCAAAACGGGGGAGATGGGGAAGGCTTAGGAAAATGACCAAAACTGACTTCCATGTCACTTCAAGGTATCACAGGGCATTCCAGCACAGTCTGCCAAGGGTCTGAAGAGCCCAAAAAGGTTCCCTCAATACTTGGGACATTTACCACGCAAACCCTTTTCTTGCAGTAATCACATCAGCTAAACAAAAATGGAAATATACTGGTTTCAGAGCAGCCATTATTGCACATCTCTGCAATCGTGCAACTGGAACTGTTTTGGCCACCACACTCTCTTCCTCGTTCCCTCTTAATCCTACCTCTATGACCTCTGCCCTATCCAGCATACTTTTGGGGGTTTATTTTATTTTATTTTATTTATATTTTCACTTTTTCATGCAGTTCTTGAATTCTGCTAATGTGATTTAAGTTTTCTTCTTTCTTAAAGAAGAAAAGAAACAGAAAAAAAATAAAAGAAGCAGAAAAATAATAATAAAGGCAATCAGCCTGTTTGAGAATAGTAAGGTAAAGAGGGGAGATGGGGGAGAGGAGGACACACTGACACCATGTGATCACAGCTGCCCCAGCAGTGATGTTTCGCATCTGGGGACTAGCACAATTGAGAACTCATTGACAGGTTTTCCCCATCACTGAAAAGGGAGACCCTAACTACAATTCAGAGACACAGCAGCTACGGGGTGGAGGTGTTATCGTGTGATAGATAAGTATGGTCAAAGGTGCTTTTTTCTGGCTGTAATCACAGTTTTAAAGCCACATGTAGTAATCTCCTTGCAGTATAGCCATTCCTGGTTTAAGGGATCATTCAAATGGGACTATTATCTTCTGGCACACAGAATTATCCCTTTGCAATGTCAAGGATTTCCCAGAGATCATATTGTATAGTTTATTCCTTTACCTAAAAATGAAAGTACAGAAATTTAACAGAACCAAACTGATTAACATCCCTTTATAATTTTTAAAAAGGTCTTCAGTAAGATCTACAATCAATTCTATAACATTGCTTTGGAAAAAGAATGAGAACATAACAAAATATGCTGTTTGAGATGTGCCTTCTTCTTCAGGATAGCAGTTATAATATGTCTAAGCATATTGGCAAGCAAGAAAAGTGAGATCTTTGTCACAATTCTGGTAAGAATTCTATTAAAAATTGAATTAATTCATCCAAACCAGAGATTGGAAACTGGTCTTTTCACAAAATACAAGTTCCACCTAGCACCACAATAAATTTAAAAAAACACAAAAGAAGAGAAATAACAAACATTAGGACACCTTTTCACTGTATTACACATACTTGCAAACACATAGGTAGGTATGTACATACTCTAAAGTATGATTAAATTTTCTTTTGAAACTGTATAAAATAACTTTCACAATTGACTGAAAATATCCCCATTCATATAGGAAGGGAGGAACATGTTCACCTGTAAACGACCTGTCAAAAAACTGCCAAAGGAATGGAGAAACTAATTTTAAGACAGTATTTTGAAAACATGTTCTAGCTTTTTGGCCTCACCAGGGAAGTGTGACAGTTCCTAAAAACATATTCCCTGAAGAATATGTTATGTTGTGTCAGCCTCCTTTGATTCCGAAGTTGGACGGCCTAGGGTAAAAGCAGTGCTTAGCTGTCATTTAATATTATCGGCTACATCTACTGTATTTCCAAGCAACCTGAAAGAAGGAGGGGGGATTGGGAAATGACTGGAGTGAAGGCTATGTTTCCTGGTGCTGCAGGGTGGTAGCATGTCTCATGTCTGGTAACAGAAAAGGATAACCATCTTTGTGCAAACTTGACATCTATAAATTGATTACATAAGTGAGCAATGGTGGCCCTTTCATGTATGCTCCTTTTGTTTCGGCCTTACAGTAAAATTACCAGCAGCAGTTTACCATTAAAAGGGGAATAATAATAACTGGATATGCTTTCATCTGTACATACAATTACAACGCACGGCATGCTTTAATAGGATTGTGAAAAATCTGTGTTTGACCCATACAAAAAAAGTAAACATTCTTGTTCTGGATACTATATCATTATCACAACAAAGAGAAACTCCTGAAATCTGAGGATTTAAACATCTGGAGAATGTTAATCACTTCAAAATGACGGATGTTTTTTATTTTAGCTTTTGACAGACACACTCCTTTCATAGATAGATGATTATTTACATAAATTACATCATCAGTGTGGGGGGGAGGGAATCAGAAAACTTCAAAGGATAAGAAGCTTAATTAAAAAGAGACTTTTATTTCTCCCCCTCCCCACACTTCTCCAAACTCTGCCCATTTGGTAAGATGGCAGGGGGAGGAATACCTTTTCTTTTGCAAATCTTTCTAATCCCGTCATGATTTTATAAATATGAAGCAGTTGTTCTTGAACATCAATCCATATAGGAAACATTGAAAACCTTGATAATGTAGGGGAGAGCTTTGCTTACTCTGTTTTTCCACTTTCAATTTCAATAATCTTGATAAATCACTAATAATATATCAACTTTACATATTTCCACACAATTAAGCACTGCTTTATCTCAACTTTACTCAGTCTTTACTCCTTCTTAATCCCGTCTTCATGCCCTGTATCCTACCCAGCATGTCTTTCACTTTTGTATTTGTATTTTTATTTTTAATGCAACTCTGGAATTATGCTAATATGATTCATTTTTTTAAAAAAAACAAAAGAAGGTGGAGGGCAGCCTGTTTGGGAATAGTGAGAAGAAGTGGGAACAAGGGGAGAGGAGGAGACCTTATACCACATGACTGCTAATATCAGAATGGCCATGGAAGGGATGTTTCACACCTGTGAAGTAATGGAAAAGCAGTGCAGTTAGGAGCTTATTGATTGGTTTTTCCCCATCAATGAAAGGGAACATTCTAACAATGCTTCACAGGCACAGCAGAAAAGGGACAGAAAAGATATCACATTATAAATATTTTTAAATACATTATTCTCCAACTTCCATTGTGGTTTTAAAACCTTATGTGGTAATGTCCTCAGCGTGCACACATGTACACATGTGGCCAATGTTTTTGCTTTCTTGGAAATATTTTATCTTATCTAACACCAAAATCAAGACCCAGCAAATGCAAATGAAAACCATCCAGGATAAGGGGGGTTTCCCAGTAGGCAATGGATCATTAATTAATTAGACACCCTGAGGCCTTGCCATTCAACAACAAAACAGAACATATTAATATGTAAATCGCTTCCTTTCAACCAATAGTAATATATACCCCACTGTCTTCCATGCCAACATTCTCTGAAAATGACAGCCACAGCTGCTGGCAAAACATCAGGAATAAACTCTTCTAGAACACATCCTCATAGCCCGAAAAACCCACAAAAAACTATTATTATCTTGGCCTTTGATAAAATACATATTGCTTAATTTCACACTGGTAAGCTTATCACACAGCACTTGGACGAATGGGAATGGAATGGAACAGAACAGATGGGAAATGTGTGTCACCACATTGGAGAATGCCGCCAATGCCGCCAGGAGTCCAAAAGCCATTCCCAGCCATTCCTGGCAGCTGATTTTGAAGAACGGGTAAAAATTGTTCTCCAAAATTGGCTGCCATGGAATGGACGGGGAATGGCTTAGGGACTCCCAGCAGCAGTGTTCTCCCATATGGTAACACATGTTTTCCTCCCATGCTGTTCCATTCTGTTCCGTTCCGGTCCCCTGAAGTGCCTTGCCATAAGCTTATGGGTTTCACTCTGCCTAAATAAATAATCATCTACAATACTTGTATTACTTCACTCTTCCTATTATTCTGTCCCCCCCCCCTCCAGTGCAGCTTGGGTGTGCTTTCCAGCCAGCTTCAAGGTGTGCATCATCTAAATGCCCTGCCTCGAAGCCAGCTGGAAATCTGCTTATTTTGACCGTCTGTTTCTCTGCTAAATTTAACTGAATTTAGTTTCATTCAGCAACTGATGGAATTCAACCTAACTGTGGCTTACTTTCAGTGGTTCTTAAACTCAATTAATTTAGGGCCATCACAATTCACAGTTGTGCTATGATTCAACTTTAATTGCTATGGCAACAGCCTATGGAATCCTAGGATTTTCAATTTATGGAGAGGTATTTTGAATTCTCAGCCAGAGTATTCCTGTGACTCCCCAGAGTATAAATCTCAGGATACAATAGGCTACATATATCACATTTAGTGAAACCATAGTACTATACTTGTGCAATGTGAAAGAGCCCTTGGTTCCAGTTAAATCACTTCACTCCAAGTAAGTAGTTGCTTTTATATGTCTTACACTGCAACTGAAACATCACGTCATGCAGATTGACATTATTGGCACTAAAAATAAAATAAAAATGTGATTGTACATTGTAGATCTCTTAGTTTAAATTTTCCCTTGTGACATTATAAACAACAAGAAATCCCTGCAGTCTTGCAGATCCCAAGACAGGCTGAATAGATTTATAATGTCTTTGGAGTAATTTAACTCATTCAAGACAAAGCTCTGAGGTTTAGCTGCAGCAGCAAGAGGAATAGGAGGAGGAGGAGGAGGAGGAGGATTGTTAAAATAGGGAATATACATCCTTCATTATGAAACAAAAATGATGCATTTGCTGGTCTGATTTTAGTGACCCCCACTGTGCTTTGTTAGATCCAAGAAAAGCCTAAAAGAGAAAACATTCAGGCTCTCGGATGTCACACAGCCAATTTCAAAAGCTTCTTACACATTTGGCTGCATTTCAGTCTACCCAAAAAGGGAAGGTTGTGTTTGTTCACTTGCAAATGGCAGCACGCTTGAAAATGCTGGCTGGTAGACCTGGTGTAATTTAGCTGATCCCATACAATTTCCTCCTACACTCTGAGCTGATCTGCAGGTTGACCTTAGACAATTTGTCTTCTTTCTGGGAGAAATGTCACCCAAAAGGAAGCTATTAAGTCAAGAAGGTAATTCTGCCAGAACAGTCCACTGTATAAACAGAACTTGACCTCAGGTAATTTATTTCTAGTCCTTTACAAAGAGACTTAAGAGATAGGACTGATAAATGTCAGAGTCTCAATCTGCTAATTAAAAAAAATATAGGAAAGACCAGCCTCTTAACGTGTTATTTTGAAGTAGCTGAATGAAATGTGCTAGGAGCTAACAAGCCAAGAAAAGGAGGGGAGAGTTGAAAAGGGAAGAGAAGCTTCAAGTTAAATTTTCTGCTTTAAATCAGTGATTTATTCTGAAAATATTTGTTAATGGGTGGATTGTCATTATCTGACAATAATGGTTATATACGATGATGATGTATGATCTAAAAATAATCAGAATTATTGGGAATTATATGGAGGACAAGAAAAAAGCTGCTTAAAATGAGTAAAAGTGATTAAAAGGAAAATATTTGAAACTGACTGCCATATCTAGGTGTCATTGACCTTAGGGCATTGTATTATACCAATCTTGCCACCAAAATTCAATTCAAGACTGATTTTATTCCCAAAAAATCAGCAGCACAGTGATGATAAAAGTGGTCCTTTTACCTGAAAACGTACATCTTTTAAAGAAGGCACATGTTTCATGTGCCTTGTGTTTACAAGCAGATTTGTGCTCCCAAGGGTCTTCTTGAACCATGAATATTCTTATAAACAAGGCATGTTGAGAGCATATACTGATCAAAGGAGAAAATGACATTTAATTGCCAGTGTTATGCCAAATTTCAATAGCTATGCGAGAGACTCTTGGGAACTGCACAGGAACAGCAAAAATGGAAAGGTGGCTTATAGCCCATGGGCCATATGTTGTTAATTTCTATTTTGAATGGATATTGTCTCCCTCCACACAGTCCATGAGCCCACCCCAATTATTGTGGTCTGTAAGTTACAGCTACCATTAAAGTTTGATGGGGAGTGACCCTAGACATTAAAAGTAACCACCGCTTGATCTATCTCAGCCCCTGCCCTGATGGAATAAGATAGTGGAGATGGACATGGACATGCTGGGAGGGGATCCACTTGTCTTTCTTCAACCTTGGCCCTAGTAAGTTGCCATAATGGACCAGTCCTATAAGCTATATTGCGGGGAAGGAGCGAGGATTAGCTCCCAAGACATCAGATCCCACTGATGAAAACATTGTTGTCTTCTTTTAGAAGCAATACAACAATGCAGTCCTTTGCAACAGCTGTAACAGAAGGACTCACTTCACCCATAACTATCTGCATGAAGTCTGAGATCATAAACAGAGGTTGTTCTCAGCTTGCAGCTATGAAGGACAATTAGGCTGGTAAGTACAAGGGAGAGGGCATTTTTCATTGTGGTCTCACAACTCTGGAATGAGGTTCCATAAAGCCTCTTCCCTGCAGATTTTCCAGGGTTCTCAGGATCTGATTATTATTGTTGGCTTTTTCTTGAATTGGATTTTTTTAGCAGAGCTTGGAAAAGCTATTTTTTGGATAACAGTTACCACAATTCCCCAGCCATGAAGACCTAAGAATTGTAGTCTGAAAAAAATCTTTATTTCCAAGCTCTGATTTTTGCTTTCTTGAGTTCAATTTTTAAAACTGATTTGTATTGTTTTGTACTCAATTTATTCTTTAATCTTATGGTCACTTTGAGAATGTTCCATCCTTAAAAGTAGCCTAACGCCCTGACCCTCCCACAACAGCAAGTATCCTTCTAACTCAAAGGAACTGCAAAGGCCAGTGTCAAGCTGGAAGAAGTTAAGCATTTGACAAGAAGCTCTATATCTGCTCTGCTGTCCAGGCATTAGGATGCAATTCTCATTCATTCCAACTTCATCAACTACAAGGAAGAACATGTACTCGGTATCCCTTATTTGACTGCTACACAGTAACATACCCAGCTGTTAATCTTAAACACACAACCCTCTCTCATCTTGTCTATACTGAGAGCAAAAAAAAAAAGTTTGAAAACCTATCACTCAAATTAGATAAGGTTAGAATTAAGGTACTTAACAGTCTTCTAAATTGGTTCAGGTGTTCATTTAAAATGAATATGAATAAATATAAGAAGACCCAGTGTTAGTGGGAAGGGATAAGTTTTATTGTGCATCTAGGTAAATTTAGTGATATATTCTCTTTCACAAATATGATTCTTTAACACCATTTTAACTGCCATGGTTGCATCCTATGGAATCTGGAGTTTTTAGTTGGTTGAAGCATAGAACGCCCAACCCATTACAAAGCTCCCAAACCCAAGATTCAATAGGATGGAGCCATGGCCATTAAAGTGGTATCAAAGCTGTGTAACTGTGTGTGGGGGTATTCAGTATAATACTTCAAGCTGGGGGGAAATATCAATCTTGCTAAAATGAATATATAATACAATACAGACATACACCATTTCTGAAACATTTATTTTTGGCACCAGGCTAAAATAAGTATTAAATATTTGCAATATGTAAATTCAACCTTATGCAAAATAGGTTAGTAAACATTTAACTGCAATATTTCTATTTGGCATAGTTTGCAGAATAACCTGTAAAACAGCAAAACATATAGATATTAGACAGATGGCTGTTATGGCTAATTATTTGTTAGGTGTAAAGGGTTGGACGTAATCTACATTAGCTGCATCTTAGTCCCACAGAAATTAACCTGAAAAGTTAGTCATAATGACCTAACTCATGATGACATATCACACGATAAGGCTTTAAATGGAAACAAAGTGGATCTAGTTTAGTCTTGGTCCAACCCTGACTTTAAAATAATTAGTGCAAAACTTATAAGATGCAAAGAGGCATCATTAGATGGAATTGTCACATATTAATCATCTGAGAACTTGGATGAGGTTTACTCTGGATGTTGTGAAAAGCTCTAACAAGTAGATTTTCAAGTCCTACTTTTCCTTTTCTAATGTCCAAACATCAGTGAGAAGTACAGATGAAGCAGAAACCCTGCTTTCCTCAATGTGCTTCACACCCGATGTTCCCTCACAAAAATTATTCTTCAGACTTTGTCAGTAGTGTAATAGTAAATGCCAAAGTACAGGCTAGCTACATGCACTCGCTAGCCAAAGCAAGTTCAAAAATATAAGCAGCCCAGATTTCTATCATTTTCTCTTAATCAACACAAGGACAGTGTTGAACTTGCCATGTGATGCTTTTTAAACCTTACCCCCATATCTCTTTGCCATCCTTTACTAAAGTTTATGTGGCTAGTAAGCTAAGAAATCAAGTGGTTTTTATGAATGCTAAATTAGCTATTTAACAGGCATAAAAATCAATCAACCAGTCAACCTCTAGGGAGTATTTGAGGACATTTGGGGGCAAAAAGAAATCTTTTTTTGGGAGGGCTTGGCAGGGCTTGGCAGGGCGATACAGCTCTTCAAGTTTGCTGGTGGATCAGTTTAACTCCCTAGCAGCTGACAGTTGCTGATTCCTGCACTAGGGGTAGGAATCAGGTTTGGCTACAACTTCCAATCCAACAGCAGGGTAATCAAGGGTTTTGGAATCAATATTTAGGTGGCTGCCTCATTCCACCCCGATTTCACCATTGTTATTGTTGTGGACCTTCAAGTAATTTCCAATTTATGGTGATACTAAGGTGAACTTATCACAGGGTATTCTTGGCATAATTTTTTTCAGAAGGGGTTTTATTTTGCCTTATTCAGAGGCTGAGAGAGTGTGACTTGCCCAAGGTGACCCAATGGGTTTCCATAACCAAGCAGGGATTCAAACCCAGATCTCCAGAGACATAGTCCAATGGTCAGACCACTATACAGTACTACACTGGCTCTCAGGTATCTAAATATATTTAGACAATTGGGTTAATACTAACTGTGCTTAATATGCATGTTGCTATCATGACCAACTTATTAAGGAGGAAGATCCCATAAGACAGAAGAGGTTGCAGCAGTTTGCTTTTACCTGCGCCTACTGGGAAGGGTAGAACTCTGCCCCACCTGTCCATTCCCCCTGCTAAATTAATTAATTTTACACTTTAAACTCAGTTTGCAGCAATTAAAGTAAGCCAATGACAAAAGGGAAAATTGGGAGGAGGAAAGAGAAGCTAGAACATATTTAAACAATATAAATAGAAAAATCAGATACATTCTATAAAATAGGTAGTAAACCTACACAGACCTAGACCATGGAACCTGGGTTAAAGAAAACACTCCTTCCAAATCAGGTTAATGTCTGGCTAGCCCCAGCTGTTGGCTAACTTTCACAGTTAGATAAACTTGACCAGCTGCATTTCTGTGCCTCAGGCAGCTGTGTTTTAAAGGACTCAGTTCTGCTGAATGAGTGTGGCTTATCAGGGGGGCTTCTCCTTTAACTGGTGTTTGGGTGGGGCCTTCTTGGTAGTGGTGCTAGGTTTCTCAAAGTCCCTGTTCAGTCTGGTTCTCAAGCTTTTGAAGAATTATAAATATATTTTGGAATATACATAAGTAGGTAGAGGGATTCAAACAAGGGATGCCATTCCTAAAATACAACGACTCCTTTAATTTTAATAATTTAAACATTTTAATACAGCTTGAAAAAGTTACTTTTTGGGTTTCAGTGCCCAGAATCCCCTACCCAGCATAACCACAGCTCATCTAACTAGAGAATTCTGGGAGCTGTAATAAAAAATGTAATTTTGAAATTTGGCCCCCTTTCCCATCTGCCAAGTAGGGTAAAACTTATGATTGAACACACCCACCCACACACATATATACACACACACACACACACAC
The DNA here is from genome assembly GCF_019175285.1 of Sceloporus undulatus. Taxonomy (NCBI): domain Eukaryota; kingdom Metazoa; phylum Chordata; class Lepidosauria; order Squamata; family Phrynosomatidae; genus Sceloporus; species Sceloporus undulatus. Next base: position 94,973,521 of record NC_056525.1, read on the forward strand.
ACACACACACACACACACACATATGGCCTGCATGTTTCCAGCAAGGAACTCACCACTCTTAACTGTTGCCTATGGGCTTACTTTAGACCATAAGGTTTTCACTTGTTTTTTTTCCACATTTGCTTGAACTCTTGCTTGCCAAAACCACAATTTCTTCCACGCTGCTTTTTGCTGATAATGATCAGGATACCAAGCAGGACAATCAAAAGGAAAACCATTCACTTTCGTTTTGCAATGCCTTGTGTATGGTAATCCCTGGGTGGCCATAAGGAATCACTGTGCTCTTTGAGTAACTACAGAATCACTCCCTCAATTCAGAATGAACAGAAAGACCATTGAGCAATGCCTCAGAGGGCCATTAAGCAATGACAATAAGCTGGTTGGGGTAAGGTTTGGGAATTTGGGAAGGAGAAGTCATGGTCTAGTTGCCATATTTGGTCATGAAACACTGTCATTCCCCCTGAGCAATGGAACCTCAAGCAGGCACTCAAATTACTACCACAAAATACTAAGATTCAGCTGTTGTCCCCAGACAGACTCCCATAAATCTGAGAAACAGATGGACTGCCACTAATTTGTACGTTATTCTACTTACTGCACTTTGCAAATGCTACAAATAATGCAGTAACCATCTTGTATGACTATCCAGGGATAGCAGAAGGAGCATAAAGGGTCTACAGATATTTGAAATTGTCTTCTATTTAGTCAGGTTCGTTGCTTGAAAAAGTTCTTTTTTAAGTACATTTTCCCCTTAATCCTGGCGAATGCAGCCCCTGACCACACTAGCTGAGATTTTACACTGCAAATAGTCCATCTAGCCCAGTATTATCTGTTCTGATTGAAAATGATGCCCTGTGTACAGTTCTCCATGCTGGCAGGAAGATGGCTTTTCTAGACTTGTTGCTATTTGAGATCCCTTTAACACAACAATAAGACTCTCGTAGCACTTGAGTTGTTGTTGCACTGCAAGTCCCAGAGCATGTGGCCAATGATATGGGATGCTTCAATTTATAATCCAAGATCATCCGAAGAGCTGTATGATTTTAGCAGGAGCCCCCAGTGAGGCAAAGAGGGTCTACTCTATACTACCCTCTTCAGCACCCAAGCAGACCTTATGCAACAACCACCTCCATCTAGCTTACGTGAATACCTTGTTTCTCTTCTCTTCACTGAAGATCATTTCAGGATGTGACTACATATTTCCATAGATGAACACATATTACATCTGTTAACTGTTGTACATGTTGCCAAGACATCTGTATAATCCCCCATAGTTTGATTGAGGGTCAGTGTCTGTGGCCTCATTCACATCATGTTTTTGCACTGGATCGATTCAAATTGCACCATCAATTCAACACCAAATAGATGTTCAGACTATGCTTGCCACGATCAAAGCTGTCCGTGGCAATTTAACTCATTTCACGTTCACATTTCATTTGGAACTGATTCAAAATGGTGATCAGAGCGGGCATCTTTTTAAACTGTCAGTCAAATTATGCACATCTGCGTCACTGTGACATATCTCAGATCTTGTTCAACAATATACAGCCATGAATCCATGCATCCCAGGGTAGAATATCTCATGGCACCCTTGGATCCATGCATGCCAGGGAAGAGTCCCCCTGGCACCCATAAACCTCCACCTCTGTGAAGCCATGCAAATGCAACAATACACAGAAACTGTTAAAGTTAAAAATAATCATGCCTCATCAAGTCCCCCAAGGGGACCCCCCCCCCACTTCCCTGACCTCTAGCCAACAGGGGAAAGGGAACCAATTCACCAGCAGAAGCGGAAAACAACTGCGTGGTGATTTAAACAGACCACTTGACAGTGCGGGAAATTTGAATTCACAAATAGCCAGTATCTTTGCCCATGGAGTGCCAAGAGGAGAAAAACAATGGTGGTTTGCCAAGACCTGTGGGATGAGTATGTTTTGCCCCTCTGCCCAACATCTGCCCATTGCCCCTCCCTCCTGGGTGCCCCGAATGGGATCAGCAGCACATTCCCATTAGCAGCTCCCAAAAATAGCCCAGTCCTTTTTAAAAGACTCAGCAAATGTTCTGTTTCAAAAGAACTGGGTTAAGTGGGATTTGCACCGACCCCCCCTTCTAAAATTTGGGTCAGGAAAAATTTGCACAAGCTTGAACTTTCCCCTTTTAAACCAGTTTCCAAACTGGATCAAAACATAGCAGGAATGAGAGCTGGGATAATCTAACTGGCACCATTAGCACTCTCTGCCCCATTTGCCCTTCCCCTGAAATGGGACTCCCCAATGTATCTTATCTGCAATTTGGAGTCACATTTCTTGCAGGTTTGGCATGTACTAGTGGTCAGTTCCAACCCCACTATAAACCCAGATAGAAAATACAATGAGATTGCCAAAAGATATGAGCAACATACTCATACATACAGGGCTACAGGTGCATTTGTGTAGATGAACAGCTGGAATGTGGATGGGATGAGGAAGATATTAAAGCAAAGTGTTTGTGCAGGTAATGTAGGAATTAATGTTTAGAAGGGAGGACACTGAGAGTGTGTGTAAAGTCTGGGATATAGAAGCTACATGGCTGCCAGAATAAAACTGAATAGATTCAGAGTTAATAAAGCAGGAATTGATTTGGACAATAATCAGGGGAATAATTTGGAGGTTATTATAAAGTAGGTAAAATAAATTTTAGAGCACCTTTAAAGAGGTGATTTAGAGAAATTCATTGGCTTCCTGTCTGTGAAATGGGTGAACACCCATTTCAGGGAAAGTAAGCCAATGCATTTGCCGCTGAAAACTGCAGCTCCAAAGGAATGACTTGGACACCATTTCTACCTTGTATTCAGGCAATATTTTCTTTGTCTTTTATGTCTCAGCAGTTTGCTTCCTATGAAATGGAAGTACTGTTGTTGGACCAGGAATGAGATTGGTAAGATAATGGGGCCATCTTCATTGTGCGAAATGGGTGCTTTGGTGTGGTATATAAGGTGAAAGAAGTGGCTTCATATTAGGAGCTCAGTCCCAACCTATGTCTTTTCCTTACATTATTTCTGAGCTTTAGCAGTTTACCTTTTATGGGGGAAAAAATCTGGTGCTATGTGAGGGCAAATATGTCAGCTGGTATGCTGGACTCAGATTCTCAGCATCTGCCTTGTATTCAATTTCATAACGAATTTAGGGCCAGTATAGATGGGCCTAAACTGCAGCTTAACACCACCCCTTTGTGTGCTGGATCAGGGCCATGGGCCTGATCCAATGTTTTTTGGGGCAGAAAAAGGGCAGCTTTTCCATCTTGGCCCTAGCTTTTCGGTGTTCCTATGGTGTGCGTCGCATGGCTTGGGGGTGGTGTCGGGACATATGTCACCTGAATACCATGCCCCCACACTGCCCCAAAGCCAGCTGAAGTTGCCGGTATGTTTATCTCCTTACTTGTTTTTCAGCCTCATTAGTTTGCCTTCTGTGAAATAATTGCAGTGATTAATTTTATCATTGGCCATTCCCGCATTACAACTGTTTTCTTACTGATGACTCCCTTCAGAGTAGCCATTTTGTGATGATGCTCATGACTCTTTTACAAAATTGCAAATGTACCTAGGACCAAAAGATTTAGAAGATGGTATAATAATTTATTATTATACAATTGCACTTTTCTAATGTCTGATAACCGTGAAAACCCCGATTGGAAAATACAGATGTCCGCACTGCAAAATTTTCTTTCAGCAGTGTTCATGAGACTTTGAAACACAAACTTTTTAATAAGAAAAGGCACCATGCTAAGTGAACTAATTGCATATTGTAAAACAAAGCCTTTTTGTTTACTTGTTTTTGTTGCTGTCAACTCTCTAGTTCTAATATTTTTTCTTTTCTTTCCTTTTTTTTCTCTTTGGATTTCAGGGAAAGGACAGCATTGCAATTATTCACAGCAGGTCTTCCAGCTGTTAATCTGAATTACATCTCTATTGCATTGGAAATAATTAACTTCTAAAAATATTTACACACAAAACATTTCTACCAATGAAATGAGTATGGTCTGAAACAATGTGGACGTTAAACAAAGGCAGATCTTCAGAGAGACTGAAACCAAGTTGGAAAATCCATAATGTGGACTACATTATGTAAGATACCCTCAAGTAAATCTCAGTGATTTTATGTACAGTGACCAAATACAAACCAGACTTTGAGGATTCATCATATATTTTTTTAAACGTTACTAAACCAATGCAATTGAGTAGGGCAGAACAGAGCAGGTGTCTAAGTTCTCACCTGTGTATAGTTGAGTGAACATGTCTACATATATTCAACAATATATAACATCCAAACAATGATACCTTTATTGAGCCAACCAAAATGTACAATTACATGTTTCAAGCTTTCAAAGTCACACTGCCTTCTTCATCAGGCAAACAGCAGAAAGAAATGGAAGATGTTAGTCATAGGTCTACATTTTCTATTTACTTCAGATGGAAGGGAGGGCTATCAGCAAGTTGGCACCTCCCCCTTTTGGCCATGTGGTCACTGGGAGATTTTCAAAGTCAAGGAAATTTAATGTCTATTTGCAATTCAAAGAAGATGGTGGAATGGTGAATCTGCTCTGAGCTTTAGTCCAATATTTAAAGTGTCTGTAGACTGCCAACCCTGTCTAGCACCTTAATTAATTTCCCATTAATGTTCTAAAAACTGGAGTAGATTCACCAACCAACATTAAAGCCACTGCCCATCATTGAATCTATTCAATACAGTGCCAAACAGAACAATCCAAACATTTAGAATTCTCAGTCAGATAGCTCTAGTGTCTCACCAAATATCATGGAAGCCCTTTATTGAGGGGTGATATTAACCTTTTCTGTCCCTTTGTTTTCCTGAAAAGGAAGGTGGGACACAATTCCATTTATACCTAAGAGCACCACCTGCACAACTTGGAAGGAGGTAGGGGCCAAAATTAAGATCAGTAAAGGTAAAATGTAGGCCATTCAAGAAAAATGGCAGATATGACCCAATAAAAGCTGGAAGCATATAAATGTAAATCCATGGCGGGATATAGACCGCCATATAGTACGTATTCTATACGTACTAGGGTTAGGAAGGGGCGGTGCTTCCGCAACCCCCAACCCTAGTACGTATAGAATATGTACAACATGGCGGCGCCCCTTCCACATGGGGGCCGCCATGTTTACGTACTGGACGCATAGCGTCCAGACGTGTCGCGACGCCTCGTGACATCATAAAGGCGCCGCAAAAAGAAGCTCCAAATGGAGCTTCTTTTTTGCTCCGCGCGGGAGCCGCGCGGTTTGGCTGCTGCAGCTCCCGCGCGGAGCAAATGGCGCCGGCGGGAGACCACCTCAAAGCGGCGGTCTGTATCCCGCCTATATTTCTTAGTCATGCTCAAAATGGAAGACATTGTAGAATCCGTCCTTCTGGACAGGAAGACTGAGATGGGGACATGTCCAGGAAAAGGAGGGAAAGTCTGGTCAACCTATCAAGGGGCAAGGCATCCCCTCCCTCCCTCCCTCCCTCCCTCCCTCCCTCCTTTCTTTCTTTCTTTCTTTCTTTCTTTCTTTTCTTCCTTCTTTACTTCCTTGCATCTTTCTTTCTTTCCTCTCTCTCTCCCTCCTTTCCTCCTTTCTTTCTTTCTTTCCTTCCCTTTTTTCTTGTCCTTGGCGTTTTTCTTCTCCCTTCTTTCATTTCCTTCCTTTCCACTCCGAAAACACATCCCGCCCTCTTTCTTTATTTTTTCTTTCTTTTCTCCCTCCCTCCCTTCTTTTTTCTACCTTCTTTATTCCCTCCCTCCCTTTCTTTCTTTCTTTCCTTCCTTCCTTCTTCACTTCTTTGCTTCCTTGCTTTTTTCTTTCCTTCCTCCCTTCTTTCCTTCTTTCTTTCCTCCCTCCCTTACCTACCTTTTTGCCATGGCGGCAGCATCCTCGGCAGGGCCCAGGCCCCAGAGAGGCATGGCCAGCTTGCCAGCATCAGCAGGGGCTGGGCGCAGGCCCTGGAAGCCTTGCCTCCTTGCCACAGTGGCCTTCTTGGGACCACTGGAGCAGAGGCCTTGCCATGGAGCGGATGCCTCCCACCTTGGCAAGGCTCAGCTAGCTGGCTGAGGCCCCATGTGGCAGGCAGCAGCTGTGGCCTCCATCTCCTTCTCACCCCCACCCCCAAAGTGAGACCCTGGGCCTCCTTTTCCAGGCTGGCTCACCAGGCATGGCGGCGGCAGCCTCCTCTTCCCCATACTCGCCCCCCCCCCCCCACAAAAGTGAGACACTGGGCCTCCAAAAATCCTTTGGGGGGCCTCATGTGGCCCACAGGCTGCATCTTGTGTACCCCCGCCTAAGAGTACCTAGCATTTTTTTAATTGGGAAAATGTTTCCTCTTCTGTTACCAGCCCATGTGACAGCAGCCTACTATAGCACTGAATTTAAAAAGAGACAGACTAGAAGATCCTCATCATGGAACTTATACATCCTAAGTTAGTCCTAATATATGAAGAAAACTGCACATATGTTTCATAATTACAGTAGGCATTTTTTGTTTCTACAGTAGGCATTAGTTTCATTGCATGTTAGCTACTGGGTAGTCTGAGCCACAGAAACTGAAGAAAAGTGCCAATTGCACATAGCAGGCTTTCCCAATCCCCGTACTGTTATGAAATGATGGGAGTTGTAATCAAATACCTCCAGTGAATCTTTAGGCTTAGGTTGAAGAAGATATGTCTGCAAGTCAGCTGGTCTGTGGCCATACACCTTAACTTTCAAACTAAAATTTTTAGAGCTGTTCCTCTGACTTGAATGGTGCTCCTCAGAAATATCAGTTTTCAAACCTCTGGATAAAAAGTGTCCACACCCATAGTCCATTATTGTTTTTAAAACAATTTGAGCTTTATGCTGTGTTTCTGCAGGCAACTACATGCAGCTATAGCACAAAGAAATCAACAGGATATTACCATAGCACATGCTGCCAGTTGTTATTAAAAGTGGATTCAGTTGGGCTTTCCTACATAAAATAATATTATGTTCTTTGTCATTTTTCTGTAGCTATCCTTATTTCATGCTTCTTTCCTTGGTTCACCTGAAAAAGAAAGGTTTTAATTTACCAATTTATACAAAATTTGTATTTATGCAACAATAGAGCTGAAATCAATTTTCCCCAAAAATATTTCTCTTCTATGAAATTTGATAGCAAATGTTCTTCTTATATTCCAGAGATGTGTGATTAAAATATGCAAAGATTCAGGTTGCTGGATCAGACATTGCTGACATCTTTGAGTCTGAAGAGTGCTATTAAGCTCACCTGTATCTCTGGCCTTAGTGTCTTGAAGGCCTTTCACCAGCTTAGGAGGGTGTTCCTGTTGCAGCCTCTCACGGCCTGACTCTACTCATTCATGCTTCTTGAAAATGTTTCTGAAACTGCAGCAAGTTATTATTCACTAACTGGGATCAAGAGTATAGATTCTATCTTGTTAAACTTGATACAGTTATACTGGTTCCTAATCCATTCCATGCCAAATTCAAAATTTGACTATTGAAAACTTTAAACAGTGATGGGGGAAATGTGACACTTCAGATGCTCTTGAATTGCAGCTCCCATCAGATTTAGACACCATAGTTAATTGTGATGAATGATAGGGTTTGCAGTCCAAAATCTGGAGACCCACAAGTTGCCTTTATCTAGCTTCTGACTAGGATAACTTGAGAACTGCGCCAATGGAAACCTGCTTGAGTATTAAGATCTACACATGAGGTCCTTCTACAAGTCTCTCTCTCACTCCCACTGAGGCAAGGCAGATCCAAAATGATCATCTTTGTTGTGTCTCTTGTCATTGGAATGTGTTCCACAGTGTTGTTCAGTTGGCATCACCTCTCTTCAGTACTACCTGAATTTTATTTTATTGGGAAAGACAGGACTCTTTACAATGTCTGAGTTCTTGATTGCTAACTATGGCCCCATACAGACAGGCCAAAATAAAGCTGCTTCGGATCACGTTAGAGGCATGCTGTTTAAATGATGCATGCGTCCTAAGAGTCTGGAAGCCATGCAAAAGCCACGCTCCAGTCCTAAGGACTGGAGCATGGGTTTGGCTCAGCTTTCGGACTCTTAAGACACATGCATAACTTAAACAACATACCTCCAAAGTGACCCAAAGCAGCTTTATTTTGGCCTGTCTGTATGGGGCCTATGTATAGCTTTTTTTTTTAAATGCTGCTGCTAATTTTCTTTTGTTTTATTGAATGCATTTTTATTGATGGATAGTTTTTTTCTGTATTTCTTTGAACCACTTTGGGTGAAGGTTTCTAAACTTAAAAAATGGTGAATAAATACCTGACATCAATTAACTGAGTAACAGAACAGCTGGCTTTAGTACACCATGCAAAACCTTCAGGCACATGCTTTTTCAAATGGTCTCTACATTATTGTGGGCTAGATTTTTGTTAAAAATTGTTTTTTTCCATTATATGTGTATGTTACCTTTAGCTGCCTTTCAACTTTATTGCAACTCCACGAATTTAAACACAGGCTTGATGGCCGTTTGTCAGGAGTGTTTTCATTATAAATTCCTGTATGGCAGGGGATTGGACTGAATGACCCTTGTAGTAGCTTCCAACTCTTATGATTCTATGAATTCCACAGGGTTTTCTTAGGCAAAGAAGATTCAGAGGCAGTTTGCCATTGCCTTCTCCTGAAATTTGCCCGACAGCACCTAGTATTCATTGGCCAAGTGCAATATAAGTATTAACTAGGGCAGACCCTGCTTAGCTTCCAAGATCAGACAGGTTCAGGAGCCTTCGGGGTATTTAGGTCTTAAGGAGGTGGCACAGGGATTCCAAAAAGCATCCTAATGTTGCTAGAAATGCTCATCATCTGTTCTGCTCCTAATCAAACTGAAACTTTTAGGATACAGAAAAGGATCCTGGTTTGAATGCAAGAAAAGAGTAGTAATTTGTTCTAATAACAAAACCCATGTTCCATGTAATTTGACCCAACTGTCCATATTTTGCATGTGAAGTGAAAACAGTTGTTTGGGTAAACATTAAACAGATCCAATTGACATCAATTTGCCAAGCTAGAAAGAAAACATTTCCACTCAAGGCTATGTAAGACTGGCAGGGCAGTGACAACATCTTCTGTCTCTAATAAGAGAGCAAATATTTAAGTGATGATTCAGATAATGATTAGGGAAATGTCCATTTTACATAGGAAATCTTGTGAAATGAGCTCTTCCTTTTAGGAGATTATCACACTGGCTGAAATGTACTTTCCTAAACTGCAAATCCTAGAATGCAACAGGAGGTAGCCATAGGAGTTAAGGTGAATTAGCAACGCTTTAAGAGTGTAGTGCAATAATCTCCTAAGTGTCATACAATGAACAGATAATGAAACAAGAAATACATGTGCAAAAGCTCTGTGTCATTAGCAGGGCCAGAAGGTAAAGTGACATTAGCATCTCATACAGGAGGACACAGAGATAAAACATGAAACTCTCAGCTGTTCCTCTCCAACTCTCTCACTAGTTCACTCTGCTAAGGACAGAATTGGTCATGCTGTACAACCTTTCCTGGGCTCCTTAAACTAACCATGGGTATGATGGAGGACATAATCCCATCACTAATGTTGGGTATCAAACTGAATTGCCAGTCCAACTGGCTTCTCTACATGGATTAGAGAAAGGGTTGCATCTCATCTATTGCTTCAGGCAACAAACTGTTTTTGGCCAGCTGTGATCACCAGAACTGATCCTGATTAACACAAGCAGGACAACACAGAGCACCAAAAACAACACCACACCACCCCGCCACTATAACCAATTCAAAATGGACACATAACAAACACAGAAAAAAGCATCAAGACATGATGATTTCATCAAAGCAACTGGGTGTCACGTTCATACAGAAGAGCTGAAATAACCACAGTTTCAGAACAACACTTGAAGTGATTTAGGAGACACGTAGAACAGGATAGCTCCAAATCCCTGCACTGTTGCCCTGAAAAGCCTGGCAATTCCAAATGGACAATCTAGCAAGCTCTTCACCATCTCCACTTATTATGTTTCACACACCCACAGTACGTATTACTTTACACTTACACTGAGTCAAAGTTGCCATTTTGTTTCCCCAATTCATCCAGTTTGGAAACATCTCCATACATAGCTTTTCACAGTCTCCTCATTACTTTGTTCACACACACATGGAATGATATATCTGCACACATGTTGCACCAATCTGTCTTTGATTATATGTGTTTATGTACATGATCCTTCTTTAAAGCCATTAAGAATTAGAATATAGCCCTTGGCTTCTGCCCAGATATATATCAAGTAATGGACGTAAAGATGGTTCTGAAGGGTGCTTGATATTAGGTAACTTGTTGTTCCAGCATTGCAGATTTATGGCTATCTTTACTGGAACAGATCCACAGCAAGCTTTTACCCAGGAAAATTCCAAATCTCTTTGTGGCCAATCAGTCATTTGGAGTTAAACCCTTCTGCCTTTTGCTAATACAAACGACTTAAAATACAGCAGGAACTATCACAACTTATCTTCAGTGGGAGGCTCTGTGCAACTGTATAAGAGAGAATCTGCACCGTAACTGCCACAATAGCTGAATTTGCTCAGCAGTTGTTTCTATTCATGTCTGCTTTTCATCCCCTAGGCGAACTGTCAGCAGACCAGGACAACAACAAGTTCATATTATCAGGTGTGCAATCTCTGCATAGCAACTGTTCGTTCTAATCCTGCAATGTTATTTGTGCAGGACTAATGCTTAAAATTATGCTCAGGAGAAACATCTGCTTTGTGTTGTTGTAATGGCAATAATGGCTGATTTAATTCCATTCTCTATAGGCTGCTTGATGGTTGTCATCACCAGTTTATCTGAGCATCTTTCCAGAGCACATTAAGTGACATCTGTTGCATTAGAGACCATCTTTTCCCTCATCCTTGCCTTCAGGAAGAGTTTTCAGCAAAATTCAGGAAGTTATGTTTTTTAAAAATACACACAACAAAATTAGGATTATGTAGGGGCTGCATTTTCAAAATTTGTTGTGGTTAGAGGTTGAAGGAGTTGCTTTTTCTTAGATCTGACATTTTTATTTGGAGAAGTTTTGTCTTCTCAATTACTTATGGCAAAATCATACCAATGTTCTAAGCATTCAGAACCAAAGGCAGATGTGATCTATTAAATAGCTTTCCCCCAGGGTGGAATGGAATGGAACACTTGATATAGAGGTGCTGCCAAAAATGGCAGTACCGAGATGAGTTCTCCACTCTTCTTCCCAAGTCAAGCTGGTGTGGTGGTTTAGAGGGTCAACACAGAATCCACTATCAGCTTCTACAGTCAGACCTCTGTATCCACAGGCTCTCCATCTATGGATCTGAGCATCCACGGACAGCAGACTCCATTGTCCCCAATAGCCACACTAGCAGGTGTGCTTGTGTTGCACCACCATTGGGGAGAATGGGACTTGAGGTCCCACATTTATTTGTATCTGCAGAGGGTCTATGGAAGTACGACTGTACTTTATGAAGTAACTTCTCTTGGCCTGACCTCTCCAGACCTGATGGAAACACATTCAACTGTGCTCTGATCACTGACAGAATGGACCTTCTTTTCCTCATGCATCTGATAACGGGTAAAATAAGTAGGTTGCCAAGAGGAGATAACAGTAATGGAAATACAGTCAACCCTCCACATTTCTGGCTTTGACTTTTGCGGATTTGATTATTCATTAATTTGATTAATACAGTCTGCCCTCCCTATACAATCTGCTGAAATTCCTTCCTCTACACAACTGTTCCCTCTTGTACCAAATGACTGAAGCTGGGCAAATAGACAGTATTTTGTGAAGTGACAGCACCATCCTCCTCCTAGTAGCTATTCCTTTTGAGTTCAAAAGGAACTGAGTGCAGAGTTGCCAGGTGTAAAACAGGACAGGGCTCCTATGTCTTTAATATGTGGAAGGGGAAATTTCAGCAGATTTTACTGATGTGACAAACAATACCTGATGGCAGTCCCTCTTCTACACAGTTATTAAAAATACAGGACCCCTCTCCTGTTTTTTGCTGGGCAACCCTAGCTTGATCGTAAGGAGAATCCAGAAACTGTATCCAGTAGGAGCATGGCTATTATGCAATTTCCATTGTACATGCTTGTGCTTGTTAACTAGACAATGAAATCTGATCCCCACTGTAGTATTATGTGGAATCTGAGGTAGGTATGCTTAGAGAGACAAGGGAATCTGGGAATTGCATTTGAAACATTTTGCACGCTTAGATCATTGTTTAAATAAACTGAGGCGAGATGGCAGTTTCCAGCGGGACAGCATAGTTTTAGTTCTTTTGAGTGAGAACATAGAACTGGAAGGAAAATAAGTAAACTATCCAAAGGGTTTCCTAGGTGTATAAATAAACATAGATGGTAACACAAACAATTATATCATCAGGTTGTGGCAGGTTCAGCAGACAATAGCTTGTTGCATTCTCTCATTCTTACTTTAGGGAGCATTATGGTCTGCAAGAACTACATAAATCAATGCAAGATGACACTTCCTGTATGTAAATAGAAGCACAAATGATCTCATCATTAACACTATGTTAGCACTGTGGCCATAGGGTTTCCCATCCATGGTTGTTATCTCTCGCACAAATGTAATTAGATGTTGTCCTCTTGTTTTGAATTCTCTTAAATGGAAAAAATGTAGTATGCTGAATCTCTTGTGTCAATTCTAAGGAAAACCCAGTTTCCCTCACCCCAATGGCATGTTTCTAATCCTTATGTTTTTGGAGGGTGGTTGCAGAACATAATTTTCCATGTTCCAAAGGACAGGAGGCTTTTTATAAATGACTCTGTTTCTTTAATTGATCATCAGATTTTATGCTGGTTTTAATATTGTTTACATATGTTTTTTAAAAAATTAATTTTATTGAATATTAAAAACAAACATACACCATAAACAAACTTACAGTCTTACACTCAGACTCTTCATTTACATCAAATATGTGTTGATTGTCACCAAACTAATACAAGGGAGAAACTAATAACAGGAAAATTTTCAACAAGGGATAGATTTGGATAATTATTACTTAACATCCTACTTTCATTCTGTTTTATGTACATCATATACAAATCTACCTCATTTTCCCAACAGATAAGTAGTTGTCTGCTTCTTATATCTATTGTTAACTCCAAATTAATATCAAAATCATGAAGTCAAGTTTGTATAACATCTTCCTTACTATCTTCTTATTATTATTATGTTCCTTATTCCTTCTTCATGTATTTCTTATCTAAATTCTCTCTGATCCCATTGTTATACTCAACCTCTTTCATTAATCCTTCCCATCTCTATCCTATCTTCATATCCTTTGTTTCTCCTCACCTTCTCTTTTCTGAACCATCCTACTTCTCCCTCTTTTTCTCCCCCATTTTATCTTCTTCCTTTCATTTGACTTGCTCTCTCTTTCCTCCACTTACTTTACCCATCAACTTTCATTCAACTTACTCTCACCTTCTTCTACTTACTTTACTCTTCTGTTGCTTGTCTTACTTACTTTCATTCTTACCTTCCAAACTCTTACTCTGTCTTTTCTCCAATCTTGTCTCATTCCATTCATCCTTTCATCCTTGACTTCTTCCCTCTCTTAGCTGGGTTCTATTTGTAATTTTTATAGACCTTTTTAATATCCCCATATACACATTAACCTATATTAATAACATACTTATGGCTTTATACACTATAGTTTGAACACTTCACAATGAAAAAAGTTTCATTTGCAATATTATCCTATGGTCATAATAAAATAAAAAGAAGAAATATTTATCCATAGTCATCTGAGATTTTATAAACCTTCATCCTAGTTTATCTATTAATCCTATACAATTTAAATGTCCTGTGTCCTTTCACTTTATGTCTCTTTTCTTGTCTCTCTTTCCTCTTATCTTTTCTCCATTTTGCATCTTATAATCTGACATCTGTCCAGTCTTATAAGCAAGGCTAATTGTAACTAATTGTAGCTATTTTACCCCATTCTTTATCCAAATATTTTAAAGTCTTGGTCCATTCCTTTTTCCCTTCCTTTATTGTCTGATTTCTGAGAAGTGTTGTTAGTTCATCCATTTCTATTGCATCATACATTTTAATTAACCACTCTTTTATACTCAGGGGGCTTTTTGCTTTCCATTTTCAAGTCAGTGTTAGTCTTGCTGTTGTGATTAAATAATAAAGAATCTTACCGTATTCTTTATCTAAATCTTCTTCCCACATATTTAATAAAAATGTTTCTATTCGGAATTTCATTTTTCTCGGAAGGATTGAATTTACTACATCACTTACTTTTATCCAATAATTTTTAACAATTTTACATGTCCAAAAACAATGGTATAATGTCCCAGGTTCTTTATTACACTTCCAGCATAAATTGATTTTATATATGTGTGTGTGTGTGTGTGTTGTGTGTTTTGTGTGTGTGACAATTTGTCCGGAGTTAAATACCAGCGAAATAATATCTTCTAAAAGTTTCCCTTTTGATTTTGAGATGCCGAATATTTTAATCTTTTCTTCCAACCTGATTCCCATCTTTCCAATTTTATAGGGTACCCAAAATTTTTAGCCCACTGGATCATATTTTCTTTAACAATTTCTTTGTCTTGATACCAATTCAACAATATTTAATATTTTATCCTGGTTTTAATATTGTTTACATTTGATATTTTATTGCATTAGCTTTTATATCTTATTAGTTGTAACCTGGTTTTACCATTAATTTTTAAAAGGTGGGATGTAACTCCTTTTCTCACTCACCAGTCTCTCTATTGAAGCAGAGGTGCCAGGCTTTCCTTTTAGAATTGCTAAATAGAATGACTGTATGTAGTTGTATCAGCCAGTTTCACAGTATAGTTTGTTTGCAAGTGTGGGGATTTTTGGTTGCAAATTAAGATTAATTTCATGTAGAAGTCTGAGCACCTGTCACTTTTTCTCTCCCCCTCACCCCACATACACACCAAAAGAAAGTCCAGTTAATCAGGAAATGCCAAGGTTTCAAGAAGAATCACAATATCAACCTCAGTTCCTCAATTGTTTAAGAAATTGTGGATACTCTTTCCTTCATTTTGTGTAAAGCAAGGATCTCTGTTTAGAATGAAACTCCCAGAGGGTCTGGGGGCCTCACATTGAATTCTGTAGGGCACTCAGCCAATCCTTGAGTCAGAACTGTGGACTTATTATGTAGGTCAAAGCAGAAGGGGAAAATTATATACATAAAGAAAAAGATGTTGCCTTTTTAAAAAAATCTCTCTTTGCAGAGAAAGGCTGGATCTATTTTTATGGTTTGATTGACATGGGTACTTTTTCTCTTATCAGTCATCCTCTTCTCCCTCTAAGCCATGGATGGACAACTGCAACTTTCACCCACATATGCCCAGTAGGACACACTAATATGGTTTGGGCCAAAAAGCATCTGAAAATACAAGCAGGAACCAAACAGATGCCTACTTCCAATTTCCACTTCCTGCATTTTTAGCAGGCTTGCAGACTTTCTAAGGTGGACATTGTGTGTCTGGAGTCCTGGAGTGTGCAGAAAGAGATTGTTGTGTTTGGTGGCATTTGGTGCCATTTAGGATGTTTTGGGAGATGTGCAGTTGCTTCAGAGCCTTAGAGACATTTAAAAAAGGGATTGAATGCTGCATGTGTTGGGAAATGTGAGCAATGGTAGTATATCTATCAAGCAGAGTAATCAAATTGTCAAAGCAGAACCTGAACAACAACCAGTCCCACACCCACACCTGGTCTGGCAGAGAAAGAAATAAGCTTGGATTTCTTTGTAAACCATATAAAATAGCTTTACTTCCAGCACTTCTCCATAATCAAATATTTGTTTGAGATGAAAAAAAGAAAATGGAAGCAAGTTGGAGTGATGCAGCAAGAGAACGGATTTGGCAAAACAACCAAACAAAAAGTCACCATGGCGGGTTCCAGATCGCCAAAAGGTACATGCTCAGCACATACTAGGGTTAGAAAGGGGCATCCTTTCCAGATGCCCCTAACCCTAGTACGTGTCGAGTATGTACAAAATGGCAGTGCCCATTCTTCATGGGCGCCACCATTTTGATGTAGCGGACGCTTAGCGGACACACGTCGTGCCGCAAAAAGAACCCACCTTTTGTGGGTTCTTTTTGCTGCATCAGGGAATCGCGTGGTTTGTCTGCTGCGGTTCCCTGATGCAGCAAACACCGGTGCCAGCAGACCACCCTTTTGGACGGTCTGTAAAGTGCCTAAGATGCAAACTAGCAATTAGTGAGTATAGGCATACAGAGACTGCTAACTCTAACAGCACTTCTCCCATCTCTATAAGCAAACATGATTGGAAAGCATAGAATTACTTTAGGTTCAGCTAAAAGTCATGTGGTATTATGGTTTGAGCATTGGATTACAACTCTGGATATCAGGGTTCAATTCCCCCCTATCGGCCATGGAAACTCACTGGGCCAGGTCACACATTTTCAGCCCCAGAAAAAACGTCAATAGATTTTGCCTTAGGGTTGCCATACATTAGAAATGACTTTAAGGCACACAACAACAACAACAACTAAGGATCATTATACTATAAAAAGAATTGTCATGTTTCCTTTGAATACCTCATGTGTGCATGTGTGCTTAGGCACATATATCATCGGGAAAACTATTTTTAAAAATCTCTTCATTTTTGAATATATGTTATATGTAACATATATATGTTATATATAATAACTGAAGCATCTGTTCTACCAAATGGAATCTGAAGATTCCTTTATCTTACAGAAATAATCCCATAGTTCAGGGGATCCAAACTTTATTTCAAGAAAGCTTCCTATGATTATGAATACTAGTCATAACACAAGGAACAGATGCAGCCATGTCTCTGGATACCATTTGCTGAAGAAGGTGAATTGGAAAATTCTATTATACAGTTCTCTGCGTGGCCACTGTAGAACAAAATGTTGGACCAGGAGGGCTTTCAACAGCAATTGTTGAAGGAAGCAACAATTAGTTTTAGCAGTTTTCTTCCTGCTGCTAGAAAGTATTTGAAAACCACACAATTTTTAATACTATTCACAATGCAGAGCTTATTCCACAGAAAATTCACACACAGTTACTTTCTGCAGAAAACAGGGTTTTCTGCAGATACAGTATTTCCTAGGTAAAAGATAATATATGTCTGTGCATGTTTTTTGTAGAATAGATCCCCAACTACAACTTTGTCTGCACCTAACTGCACAGAAATGTTATTTCCTATGCAGAAACAGCTCTTTCTTTCACAGAAAATGTTGTTTTCTGTACAAATCAATCACATGCAAACTTTGTGCAGAAACTCCCCATTACAGCATTTTCTGCACAGGAAATAATATTTCTGTAGCATGTGGTAAGGTTCTCTCTCTCTCTATATATATATATATATATAGAGAGAGAGAGAGAGAGAAGTGTGCTTATCTTCCTTCAAGCCAGTACCAGCTTATCTGTCTGGCTATCTCTTTTGTAGTAGACAATGATATGATTTAATTGTATTCAAAATCCATCCCAAGAATTTAATTTGTTGCAATTAAACCTTTCTGTTAGGGATCCGGTGGTGGACAATAGTATACCCTATGGAATAGATTCCAAGGTCTATTCAACCACCTTTCACAAACTGCCACAGTGTTGACCCACTTTGTAGCAGAAGTTCCCACTGTGCTTTAGATTCACAGGGCAAAACCAGGCTAGACAGACAAAAAAAAAAAAAAAAAAAAGCTCAAGGAACTATATCTTGAATATTCAACTTTCATTGCAAAAACTTGCAGTTTCTTCTAAATTTGATCAGCTATGACAGGTTTAGCTACATGTTCTGTCCAACATCAGTGGCAGTGTGCATATCAGTTACGAGGGTGGGGGGGGAGGCAGAAGGTGCAGTTGCATTTGTTGGGCCATTCCCTGCTGCTTCTGAGACTTTGTCAGTGAAAATAGATATTTGGGAGACAACCATGGCTACCTGACAGAGATGGAAGCCCAATTTTCTAGCAAGCTGATTTTTCATCTTTTAAATCTGGGTTTCCTGACACAGACATCATCAGCCATGCAAAAGTCTCCATTAGGAAAACCCAAAGAGCTGCACATTTTGAAATATGAATCATAGAAAAAAGTGTACAATGAAAGAAACTGTCACCAGCACTGAGAGTCTTCCTAGCCACAATGCTGAGATCAATCCCCTGCAGAGACCATTTGAACAGCATTCTGAAAAGAAAAGTTAAGCAAGCCTCACACAAAAATTTGATACCCCATATAAACTTAAAGTAACAGTATCAATCAATAAAACTTGCTAAGACAAATCTGTTTTGCTTGGCTACAACACAGGCATGCAGGGTATGGGGGTTATTTAACAGACCACAAAACTGAAAGACAGGCTCGTTGACTGTTCTTTTAATATAATGCAGCCATCCAAAACTTGTAGATGACCTAACAGCAGTGGAAGACTGGAGAAACAACAGATTTGAACAAAGATGGATGCAAGGTGTTTATTAAATGAGTCATTCCCCCAGTGTGAATGCTACGATATGTGTGTGTGTGTGTGATACATGCACACACAGAGAGAAAATAGTAGTGAGGACTACAAACAGAGCTACTTAGCAAATGATACCTGACCTTTTATAAACTGCTTGTAGTATTGTAACCTTTACTGTCCAACACTAAAACAAACACTTTCATTGGATGCAGTGAAAATTAGAGGGAATAAAAATTAATTATTAAAAAGATTATTTTTAAAATGACACGTAACCAAACAAGTGTTTGTAGAAAGAAGTGTTTTCCACCCACAGCTGGAAAAACAAAACAAAAACAAAGTGGAGCAAAAGTAAAATAAAATTAGAAAAAACTTAACATCACTTAGCTTCCATTCCTATATACCCTACCTAGAAGCACATTCCCGCAACCTCATTGGGACTTCAATGTTTGAGGGTGTATGCACTATTTTATAAATACCCTGGGGGCAAATGTTGGGTCAAGATCTGTGCAATCTTGTTGCTACAGTTGGGCATTTTGCTGTTGATTTTACCCTCTGATGCTAGTTTCATGGTTTCAATATTTTTAATACTTCTGTATTTACATATGATTATTTTCACTTTTATTATAATAAATGTATGAAATAAAAGCTAAACCAAAATAAGATGGAAGTATGGAAAACAGATTCACTAAATTATAAACTAATTTTAATAATTGAGTTTTTCTTCCTGAACTTAAGTATCACTTATGAAAATCTACAGTGCAGAATTAATGCAGTTTGACACCACTTCCCCTGCCATGGCTTAATGATTAGGAATTCTGGGACTTGCAATTTTGTAAAATATTTAGCTTTCTCTGTCAGAGCTCCAATGCCACAACAATTTGCAAATCCCAGGATTCCATAGGATGGAGCCATGACAGATAAAGTGGTGTCAAACTGCCTTAATTCTGCAGTGTGGAAGCAGCCCATGTTGCCCAACGTTGCGCAGAGTTCTGGTGCCACAGCAAACTATTTTCCTCAGAATTCCATAGTATTGAGCCACGGCAGTTAAAGTAGTGTCAAACTGGATACTTTCTGCATTGCAGATACCACCTTAGAGAACAATGAAATTCTTTCAGCACTGACCTCAAATGATCCCATATTTCACAAAATAAAGTACTCATCTTGCTGCTACCACCCCGGCTGGAGAAGGTCATGCTATTGTCATTTTCACAATCTAAAGCCTAGAGCAACAGAGCCATGGTGCTCCTAATGTTGACAGACTAATCAGGTAATGCTCCTTTAACAAAAGAGGCAGTGGGGATGGAGCCGGTGATTCATATGAGCTGAAGCCTTCTATAGGCCTTTCTACAGAGGTGGTGTGTTGTTGTTTTCCTGCTGAAGCAACACTTGAGTAGGGACATAAATTTTCACTTATTTCATTCTTGCATTCAAGTCCAAATAATATGAAACATTTCCTTTCCACATGATGATATTATGAGTGTTTTTGCACATTTTTCAATCATTTCTTGCACTTGGAGTCTTTTTAAAAATGGGGGGAAAAATCATTTGCACAAAGCATTGGTTTTTAATGCCAAAACTTTAGGGTTTTGAAAAAAACAGCAACATTGTTCAAAATATACTGATTTCTGTGCAAAAAAATGTTCACTGTGCATATACAAAACACAAGATTTGTGTGCAGAGGAATTTTTCACACAAAAGCCTCAAAAAGAACTCTGGAAAATGTCTTATAGTGGTTGACCATTTTATAAATGGGGTATGTCAATACATCCTTTCTTAACAAGCATGATAAAATACATGAACATTCTTTATATTCCTATAACTGAGCCTATACCCTATACTTCTGTGACCATCCGGTCAACTCCATTTGAAGTTGCCTAGCGTCTTCCCTTAACCTGAATTCCTTCCATAAGGTTAATTAGGATTAAATGGCACCTGCTTGTGACATATGAAAAAGAACAATGGCTCATTTTTCTATGGTGTGGTAAAATATAGTTTCTATTGTTTTTAAGAGAGGATCTTCTCTTGCACAGGCCTGGGAAATGTATGGCCCTCCAGATGTTATTGGACTTGAACTCCCACCAGAAGCATAGCTAATGTTGTGGGATGATGAGAACTGCAATTGAGCAACATCTGGAGAGCCACGTGTTTCCTAGCCTGTTCTAGCATTTTGACAAAAGTTCTGCAGACATTTCTCCTTGAGTGCAATGATGGACAGTCACATTTCTTGCCAGAATTATGGTTAGATCTGTAATCATGCTAAGAAAGAATGAAGAGATTTCCAGTATTCTGTTGCTCGCAATAACTGCCTCCTCAAGCAGAAAGTCCCAGGTCCAGTTACTGGCGTTTCCAATTAAATGAACCTCAGAAAATAGAGGTGGGAAAGAACTTTCCCCAAAAGCTTAGAGAGCAACTGCCAGTTAAAATGGACAATAATGTAGTAGGTGAGCCAGTGGTCTGACTCAGCACAAAGCAAGTTCATATGTTCAAGTTATGGACTATAAATTCATATCCATAACACATCTGTTCTGGGGGATGTGAACCCAACACATTTGAGTGACGAACTGAGCTGCCAATTCAAAACAGATCCTCTATTCACAACTCTGCAACAGTGCTAAAATATGATAAACTGAGGGAAGTATAGTGAAATATTCTGAAGGGAAACACTCTCACCAGCACATGTATGGAAAATATGTTTCTAACACTGCTTAGCATTAATATAACAAAAATAGAGTTGTTAATCATGGTATCTTGTATCAAATGTAACCAACTCATTCAGCATTACGTATTGCCAACAACTCAGGATTGACCTTACAAGGCAGTGATGGCACCAAAATAAAATTCAACTGACTCTGTTAAATGTACACAGCTGCACACTCAGTTGCTCCCAGCCAAATGTGTTACCTACTAATATTAAGCATTGTTCTACTCCAATGCAAACATTATTTCTTCAGAAATTAACATTTTGGTTCAGTTTAGACTGCATCACAGCCATCTGTCAATGCAGACAATTCATGGATAA
Source organism: Sceloporus undulatus (assembly GCF_019175285.1). Lineage (NCBI taxonomy): Eukaryota > Metazoa > Chordata > Lepidosauria > Squamata > Phrynosomatidae > Sceloporus > Sceloporus undulatus. Next base: position 94,995,021 of record NC_056525.1, read on the forward strand.
GAGTCTGATTTTCATGTCAAACACAGGTATCAAAGATATTGATAAGAATGGTCAATGGCTGTTGTGCATCTTACTCTCCAAAACTGTTAAACTCTTATGGGACTAAATTCAAGCTTCACCTTCCACAAATGGCCACTCACAGAAGTCTTTTGATCCAGTGGATTGACCCTGATGGTGGAAAAGTGAGAGCAATATTTCCTGATTATACCTGCCCCATGCCCTCTTACAGAGGATTCATCCAACTTCAAGAACAATCTTTGGGAAGAATGCAAGGGATTGCAGGAAAAATTAGGGAGAGTTGGTTTCCCCCTTCTACACCAGTAAGAGCAAAGTCTGGTTGAAGCCATAGCTGATAAGATGCCAAAACATAAGGAACAGATAGAGCTATCTGTTTTGTACCAATGGTGTCCAAATTCTCCCCATTGTGTATAACGTTTCACCTTTAGAAAGGTATGTTTTGACATTATTCCTAACACAAAATTCATTATTTATCTTTTTTTTTTCTGTTTGCAGAATGTCAGAATAGTTACCAATACAAGATAATACTTTTATCCTCACTTGATCTGGATATATTTCGTTTATTTTATTTATTTCTACATTTGTTTTTCACTAGCATCCAAATTCGAAATTAAAGAAACTTCATTTTAAAAAAATAAAAATTCATCACTAATATTAATTTTTAATATCATAGAATATGACATGGAAAAAGAGTAACGTGCACAGTTAGTCCCAGCCATTGAAAATATCGTGGGCGGGTTACAAACCGCCACTAGGGACATCCTGAGGACGTCCCATTTTAAAAAGGGGGCTTCTCTTCTAGACTCCCCTTGCCCTATCACGGACTAAGTCCATGACAAATGGTGGCGGCCATTCCACACAGCCGCCGCCATGAGGACGTCACAACCGCGCCGCCTCTATACGGGGCGGCGCGGACGTGACGTCCTCGCTCCGCACCAGGGCACTTTAGTGTCGTCCCTCTCGCACGAAGCAGGAAGGGCTCCGTTTTGGAGTTCCTTCCTGGTTTGGTCCACTGGGCGCAGGCTTCACACGGCTGCGCCCAGCGGACCAAAGAGAAAGGGGCCAAGCGGCCCCTTCTCCCCTCCCCCGCCGCCGCGGGGTGTCCATTGGGGCTTGAAGCCCCAGGGACACGCCTTTTCAGGCTGTGGGGAAGTGGCGTTTTGCCGCTTCCCCGCAGCCTGAAAAGCGGCGGATCGGGGCCTCAGCAGCTGCCGTTCTGGCCGCTGAGGCCCCGATACACCGGGGAAAGGGGCGGGTACAACCCGCCCCAAATGGGCGGGCTGTAACCCGCCTTTCTTAGGGGAAAAAGTCTGGGTAACCAGTGATGGTACAATCTTGAGTACAAAGCTACCCAAGAGCTACCCTTCCATCTAGTACTTGTGTATATTTTATAGCAGGGGTGGGAGTTATACAACCTGTTCTCTACATCCAGTCCTTTGGGGAATCCAGTGCAGCCTTGGGTCCCACACTGGCTTCTCAATACCCTAGCAACCCCCCCCTCAAAAAAAATGGCTTTAAAAAATCAGTTGAGAAAACACTAATTAATGGCAGATTTTTAAAAATAATATTGTGGGACCCGCAATGAAACGGTAAAAATAATAATAATTAATAATAATAATAATAATAATAATAATAATAATAATAGTAAAAAAAATAAAACAAACAAACTTAAAGATCCGCAAAGCTACTGGAAGTGAACCAATGTCCTTTTTGATTGCAACAAATGGCATCCACAATGGCACAGTGTGATCTTTCAGAACTCCACCAGAGCCTTCAGTGGAGCAGAGCATCCCTCTGGGCCCTGTAGCATGTCCCTGTCTTCCTCTCCTGTTTTACCCCGTTCTGTGAAGAGTTTACTCATCTGCCTCTGAAGAGCCTGGAGGCAGCTCTCACTTGTGTAGAAAGATAAACTCTTTACTCTGCTGGAATGCTATTGCTGCCTGCAGAAACACTATCACATAGACATGGCATTTTTATTCCAATGAAAATAAGATAATGAATAGACTGAAAGCAAACCTCTAGTATCTCTTTATCCACATGGGAGTAACAGATTTACAAGTGACGTCTACATCCCTCAATAAGATCTGGAATGTGAATATTTCCAACAGGATAGAGAGTTCATTTTCCACACGAGTAAAAGCTGCAGTATATTTTATCTTGAAAATAGGGCTGGAACATTTAAAGGTATAATACTGCTTACAACTGAGATATTATTGGGGGGAAGGGTTATAGATAGCCTGCTGAAATACAACTGCTATTTAGCCTTCATTTTACTTGAGCAACGGGTAACCAGACTGTAATGTTCGTTAGGCATATCAGCTCCTCCATTTTTCCTGTGCCATCACACAGCTACAATAAACAAGTTATCCATAAACAGGATATTCCCACAGAGCTAAGAAAGTATATTCAGTTATCAAAAGATTTCAGAAATTAGATCTCATGAGAATTACTTTAAAGTCCTGCTGTAGCATTTCATTTGAATGAGTTCTGCAATTTACTCTGATGAGAAAACCCATCACTTTGTATTTTGTCATGAGCAAGAATAACACTGCATTCTCTTGGGATTGCATCTGATGCTCCCAGACAAGAATCAAAGACAGAATATGCCCACTCTCTGGTGATACAGAAATCTATTCTTTACATCTGAAAGATGAATTTGTTTGCAACAACATTCTGACCAAAAGACATCCAATGAAGGACATGAGGCTTTCGGTCACTCTAGATATAATAGATTTCAGAAAATTTAAGGGGCAGTATCTATGGTACCTCCAGGCTTGCTCTGGTAATAAATGTGAAAATGGTGTTCCCTCATCTTTTCAGAGTGAGATGGACACGTTGTACATATCAACCTGTATATTCAGAATCCATTAAATAAGGAAAATGGATGAGTCTTGAAGCAAACAGTTCCAAAACAATCACAGTACAAGGGCGAGCCATCCATTTAATCTGAATAGAATGAATTAATACTCCAACATTAAGTCTCATGCACCAAGCCAGTACATTTTAGTCCCCACAGACCTAGACATAAAATGTAGGCATCCTGCAATATTGTCAAGGTACAGTTATAACTATAAGCAATGGCCAAGACCTTGCATTGGGAGATATATCTATACAGATGTCACTATGGGGCTAAACAGACTGGCATAAAATGCCAGCATGGGGTGGAGTGGGGGCCACATGCCACACATTCAAACTCCGCCCCAATGCCGGCATCATGCCGACCACCCAACCACATAGTGTGTGGTGTCACACTATTTCTTTGGTACAGTGTTTAGACTCCCTGAGTCAAAGAAACCCGGAAAAGCCACCACCACAGTGGCAAGGGCAGCTTTTTGCTGCTCTAAAAAGGAGCAGCATTTTGCCAGTTCTTTTAGAACCAGCAAAGTGCCGGATTGGGCTCATGGCATGTGGTTGCTGTGAGTCCGATCCAGTGGTGAAAGGGGCAGCATCAAGCCGCTGGTTTGGGGCCATCTGTTTTGCCCCTGTCTCTAGCTACATCTCCTGCTGTTACCCCACAAAACTTAGCTTTTACATAGTGGTGCCCACCATTCTGAACATGGCCATTTCTGCATTGCCAGAGAACAAGGGGATGAAAAAGGATGCACAACTCTTTTCCAATAGCTAGATGCACTATAAATGTTTTTCAAGATGTTTAATTATGCATCCTCTAGACCAGACTGTAATGTGTCTAACCCACAGTGTCTTCTTTCTCTGCTAACTGGTAAGCCAAGACATGGGAAAGTCTAATCTAGATTTTGGACTACCTCATAAAAAAACTGAAGCCATGCCCTTGAACTAATGCTACATTCATGGTAGTAGTTGGGACTTTGTCACCATCTCTCCCCCCATTCTGCCAAGGTAAATCACTGATTTGGTAGGTCTATTCTGATTGAGATGACCTATAGGATCTAAACTAGTTGTTCCCAACATTTGGTCTTCCATTTGTTTTGGACTTCAGCTCCCAGACACTCCAGTTAACTTCACTAACAGTGATGAATTATGGGAGCTGAAGTCCAAATTATCTGGAGGAGCAACTGTTGGGAACCACTGATCTAGAGGATTACTTGTAAACTGAGATTTCCTGGGTGCATGGGAAGAGGCTGCAGGAAGGAAAGGTCAGCCCCATCACTTCCACCAGCAGAACCAGTTTCCACTGGCAAAGTCGCCTTACTCAATAATGGACAATATACTGTGCATTGAAGAAAAGCAAAAACCTGAGCATAAAATAATTGTAATGAGACTAGAGTAGCATAAACTGTTTATCTTTTAGAATGAACTGGTAATAGTTAACAAGACATAAAGAGGAGGAAAGGTGTGTCCTGTAATAAGAAGCTACATATTTTTCAAGAGTTTCTGTTACAAACGATTAAATATAGATATGCATACACAAATGTACATATTTGGCAAGATAATTGTACATAATCTATATTAATCTGTAAAATTCAGGCTTTGGAAAGCAAACCCCCACAACAAAACACTTAAATCTCTCAGGAATCCTGGGGTGTATTTGTTGAGGTGATTCCCTATCCCAGGCGAATAGAAATCACTGGGGGAACATTCTCAAGGAGCTGATTTTTCTAGTGTTAATTTTTATTTCTAATGCTTCCGATCAATTACGGTTGGCCACATTCTGTGTGCTTGCAAAAGCCATCCAAACTGCACTGCTGGAATAAAGCACACTTTAACATTCATAATCCCTACAGAGTGTTTTGATTCTTTTTATACCAGCTGGCTGAAATTGAAGGAAATAACATGGAAAGGCTTCTACTATGCAGCTATAGACCTTAATCTTCTTTAAACCTTTTCACTTGCCTTCAGATGAAACACGGCTAATTAACTTAAAATGATCAACTAAAGCTTTCTTCCTCTTCTTTTTCTTAAACTGACAGGTTTTAGGAATATTATTTGTAAAAGGACAGAGTACATAAGGGCACCACTTCATGTTATGATTACTATGGCACATATTGTAATACATGAACAGAAGCGTAAAAAGAGCCATGTTGGATCAGACCAAAGCTCCATCAAGTCTAGTTTCTAAATTGACTTGAAAGATACTTCTGAGATGGCCAGAAACATGCCTCCTCCCTTAATTGACCTCCACTCCCACAATGGCTACCTCTGAAAAATGTAGCCAAATAGTGTTCGGGAACTTGTGCTTCACAGGATTGGAAGTACCGACATACCAGTCTCTCATAGTTACAAAATGTGTGAAGAAACCAATAAGTATGCACAGGACTAATCTCATCAACACCACCATTGAATAGGTGCCCTAGGTCACATGTAGTTGACACCAGTCTCAGTCAGCCACTTCTAAGTAGGTAGAATTTTTTCCACACAGATGGAACTTCTAATTGGTCAGGATTTCCATCCCATAGAGGAAATCTCCTGCATACAAAACAGGGGTAGGAGTGACTCACCCCTCCAGATGTTGTTCGATTGCACCTACCAAAAGTCCTAACCAGCAACAATAGTAATACCAGATATGTTCCTGCTGTAGTCCAACAAAATCTGGAGGGCTGATCTCACACCTAACATAGAAATTTCTATATAACGTCTAAGGTAGCTCTGGTCTGCTAACTGTTCTCAAATTGGATGTTTAACTAATTAAAATTAATAGTTGTTTTTTCTGGTCACAAGTTTTATACCTTAACCAAAAAAAAATTGATATTAGAGACAGAAATAACATGGAAACAATGGGGATCGTTTCCTGCACCACAAAGAAGAAGAGCCATTCAACAGATGTCAACAACTTTTCTTTCAAAGCCAACAATTATGTGCACACATGAAATGAAAAAACCAGGTTAGGTAAGGCATGCACAAGTAAACAGCAACAAAAATGAACCTTCTAAAGACCACTTGTCTTGAAGGGTTCTTCCAAAATATATCAAAAGATGTATTTTTCTTTCGCGAGCCTTCAATTTTCCTACAATTTCCATTCTGGCAGCCATTGTTTAACATGCTGGGGGGGGGGGGGGCTGGAGAGGCAGGCTTATCCACTCTCCCCTTTTATTTCTGTTCATAACTGCTCAGTAAGAGATTTTGGAGGCAAATGCTGTTTACTATGTCTGTTGCATTCTGGCACACACAGCTACAGAAAGATCCGCTAGAGCAGAATCCCATTCTTTCCCAGCTCAAGCTACAGTGGGCCCTTGGTATCCACTTGGGTTTGGTACTAGGACCCTTCATGGATAACAAAATCCATGGATGCTCAACTCCCATTAAATACAAAGGTATAATCAAATGGTGCCCTTTATATAAAATGGCAAAATCAAGGTTTGCTTTTTGGAATTTTAAAAAATATTTTCAAGCCATTGTTGGTTCATTTTCTGAATAAAGGAACCATGGATATAGAGGGTCAACTATATATTATACTACAGATTGATTCTCCCTTATCTGGAATTCCAAAGTCTGAAACATAGATGCTTGATATAGTGACACCTTTGCTTTCTGATGGTTCAATGTACACAAACTTTCATGCACACAATTATTAAAAATATTGTGTATAAAATTAGACTATGTGTCGAAGGCAAAACATAAATGAATGTCATATTTAGACTTGGGTACCATATCCAAGATATCTCATTATGTATATGCAAATATTCCAAAATCCAAAAAACTCAAAATTTCAAAATACCTCTGGTCCCAAGGATTTCAGGTAAGGGACACTCAAACTGTATTTACTGCTAACATGCTCCTCAAACCCAGCACCCAAAATTTATGTTTCTCCAGCCTTCTTCGCTATCCTCTCATTGTCAGTGCTGCTGAAAATGAAAACCCTTCCAGCCAGTCAAAAGATAAGAAGGAAAAGGGGATCTGGCCAGGCACAAAAAGACTTTGTAAAAAGGAATTTAATTGTCAGAGGCATTGTTAACCAATGCATGCCTGTATACAGCAACAATGCTGAACACAATTAAAATGTTTTTAAAAATCTAAGTTAGTAAAAAGTTGCCTATCCTGTTCCTCTAACTTTCCAGAAGAGGAAAGAATCTACAAGCAGTATATAGACCTTCAGTAATGAGTTCCAGATAGAGTGGAATGTATCTTCATTCAATGATTTGTATGCAGAGGTGCACATTTGGATGTTTTCATTGTTTATATACCCAGGTGACCTATCTTCATGTTCTATCTGCTCTTCTAGGTCTAACTGTTGATGGGCATCTTCAGCATTTATTTCCTCCTAAATCTTTGACTTGAACTGGGCAACCTTTCAAAGAGAGGGTGGCTTCTGATACAGGACTATCCTCTAACAGTCCTTTGAACGAGAGGACAATCCTCTATAAAGCAGGATACGTGGCCACCCTTGTTTCAGAGTTCAAGATGTACAAGGAATTTTGCTCTGTCCTCAGAGTTGCTTGTATCATTAGGCGGGAAGGTGGTTGCCTTAGGCAACTCACTTTCAATGTCATGAAAGAGCATAAAGTTTTTACATAATTTATTATTACTTCAATTTTTACTGCAAGGAGTGGAGAAACATTTGTGGTATTTTATGCTAGCTGGCAGTAATTGGGCTAGCTTTGTGTAATATGCACCAAAAGCTCTTGGTCGGAGAGAAAGAGAGAGAGAGAGAGAACACACTTTATTTGATGAGGGATAGAAACAATATTTGCTATTATTCATTTCCTGATCAAAAAAGCGGTTTTCTGCTTCTGCAAAGGCAGGAAAACCCATCTGGAAGAATAATAGAGCAATAAAAAAATTGTGCATTTTTCTCCCAGTATCCAAACAACCTGAAATGTTCTAAAAGGCATTTCAATGCAGAGAAACACAGCATTTCTGAGCCTTCACAGGAAATAGTGTTTTCTGTGTAAGAAATACATTTTTTGTGTGCAGGACATTTATGAAATTTTTCCTACAAAAAAGTGATTTTCTGGGCTGAAAAGAACAATTCAGGATGCTTGGATATGGCAAGGATACTGTACAAAAATATCTGTTTTTTCTTGCAGTGAAGAGAAAATGACAATATTTATTCCCCTCTGTATGTGTGGATGAAATAATTATGGATTTACACCCCTACATCACAATACTGCAGGATGAACCTTGCCCCTCCGATTACAGTCAATCTGTAACACTATGCCCTTTGACTTGAGTGAATAAGACCATCAACAGCTTGACTCTAGCTCCAAGACATCTTTGACCAACCCTGTTAATCTTCACATTGTTTCCAGTATCTCCAGTATGGAGAAATTTAACAAAAAATTCCTGCTGATTTTAAAAGCCTGGGTAAGACTTGGAGCCTGACTATCAAAAGGAGAAATCTTGTTATGAACTTTGTCCAAGCATTAGGTCAGAAGCTCTTTTGAGAATACCATGGCCTCAGAAACTGGCTTGATGGTCTGTGTTGCTCCATGACTGTGGAGTACACTCCCTTCGGAGTCACCATCAGTTCTGATCTCTCCGATTTTAGGAAGTGTATGAAGGCACCTCTCTTCAAATAGGACTTTCAAGTAACTACAAAGTTTATTGATTGCAGATATCAATGTTCTTATTCTTTACATTGTTTTGTGGTGATTGAATTGGTTTTGTTATTCCGTTACTATTTTTTTTTACTCAGAGTGAGAATCATCCTCCAGATGTATTTAGACTACAACTGCCAACATTAGTCACTATTGGTTATACTGGCTAGCACTGATGGGAGTTGTAGTCCAATAACATCTGAGGGTCATACAATCCCTTTCCTTTTTTTAATTGGTATTTGTGAGCACTCTAAGAACTATTTTTATTTAGCGGAAAGTTGGGATGAAAATGCAATAAATCATAATAGAAAGAGGTACTCTCTGACAGAGTTTTCATCTGATACCCTCCAGATATTCAGCTGCATTTCCAATCAACCACAGCTACTCTGGCCAACTGCATCTCATATCATTTTATTTAAATTGTTTTCAGGCAATATTTTGTTGGTCAAAAGATACTTTTAAGGTAAATTCCCAAACCAGATATGTCTCAGCCTTTTCCAAAACATCTATAAATGGTAAGGTGTATGTTTGCTGTCCTGTCTCACCTATCACAAGTACCTCCTTCCACCACCAATGAGAATGTGTCTGTTACACATCCACTCATCCAAATTTTCCAGGAAATTTTGGAGATCATTGAGATTCTTTTTTTCTGCAGATTAAAGGTGCATAAAAGCCTGGCATCCTTCACAAATTGGTCAGAATGTCATGAGGCCAGATCACTGCCAATTCAAAGTGATTACTTTTTGAATAGTGTATACAGCCCCATGGTAAGATCTCCTAGCTCAGCCTCTCAAGCCCAGCTTAAACCTCTCTTTACATTTATTAGGGGAAGGGAAACCACACAAGTATTGACATTGTTTGTTTGTTTGTTTATATCCAGCATTTCTCTATATAATGACACTCATCCATTCAAAAAATGTACAGGATTTTTCAATATTTTTTTCTCTCTTTAAAAAAAGATCCCCATAGAACTGGCATGAGATGGATATGGAGGTTGGAATTAGAGTATGGAAAAGTTAGTATCTGGACTGCAGTCATGAACACAGGAAGGGACATGAAATCCTGCCCTGATCCCTACATATTTAAGGAGTCCAGGTATACAGAGTTTACACATGTACATTCAATATATACACTGTCATACATGCAGCCCATACCCTGATAAAATGAAGAATATAATCAAACGTATGAAGCCATTGCATAGGGTCTATAGTCACAAAACTCACTATGCATAGTGGTCAAGTGCATGCCCAGAATGTGCAATCCAATGATTCACATATGCACACCAGGGCATTACTTAACCTCTGTAAATTCATTTCTATTTAAATCAGTTCTTCATAAGTGAACAAACTATACGGATGCCCAGCATACTGCAAATTATGTGTGTACCTTCTCATAACATTTCTCACAAGCACAATCATCCAATAGCTGTTATTTACTTCAGAAAATCTTTGCCAGGATCCCCCAAACACCTGTTCTGTGTTCACAGTGAAGGAGACAGTATCTACTTTGATGCTAACAGACAATATAAGCACAAGCACACTCTATAGAGGCCTACACATTTTCTATAAAGTGAAGTTAGCCCTTTTTTTAAGTCTCTAAAGAAATGCCCTAACATCAACCATAATGAAAAACATAATTTTTCCTCCTTCATTTTTAGTATAGATCTTAAAAACATCCATAGATAGTTTTTCATTCTTGTCTGGTATTTGTATCTTTGGTTTTCCTGCCCAGAGAGGTTGGAATTCCCCATCCAATGCTGCTTTTTTGTGTGGAACACATCAATTTCTACACTGACTGGTTTTAGTGCAATTGTCTATCTGAGGAAGGGAACTATGGTTTTGGCTTTCCCTGATCCCAAATATTTCAGAATTAGCCCATATTAATTTCAGTCCAATATGCTAACATTCTGTTTTCAAAATACCATAATAGAGAGATCTGCCAAAAGGATTCTGTCTCCTCAGGAAGCATTGATGGTTCTGGGGATTTTAAACCATGTGTGGCCCAGCTGTCTGGACTTCAGTTTCCCAAAGCCAAAGCCAGCTTGGCCAATGGAAAAGGATTGTGGAAATTAAGTTAAAAACATCTGGAGGACTAAAGATTCTCCACACCTTTTGTAGAAGGTACGTTTTCACTTACTTTCTACAAAAAAAGCCAAGGGGAGCCAGTGTGATGTAGTGGCATGGTGTAGTTTACGCATTGGACTAGTACTTTGGAGACCAGGGTTGGAATCCCTGCTTGGCCATAGAAACCCACTGAGTTACCTTAGGCAAGTCAAACTCTCTCAGCCTTAAGGGGAGCCAAAGGCAAACCTTCTCTGAACAAATCTTGCCAAGAAAAACCCATTGCAGGTTCATGTGAGGGTCACCATAAGTCGGAAACAATTTGAAGACACACAAAAAAATAACAATAATGTGTTTTCACAGGGCTTATGAAACAACACATAAAGGTCATTAGGGCTCCAATGAACTTCCAAAAAAATTTGCGACATGTTTAGGAATAGTGTTATAAAAGCTAAACCAACCAACCAGCCAATGAAAAAAATATAGCAGACAGCAACCAAAAATTGTCCATGTGTGAATTCATTTTCAACCCTGTAAGTCCAATGAGATGAACAGCCTCATCCTATGCATTTTTTACTTCATTACTCATAGAATCAGAGTTGGAAGAGATCACAAGGGCCATCCAGTCCAACCCTCTGCTATGCAGGAATTCATAATCAAAGCATCCCTGACAGATGGCCATCCAGCCTCTGTTTAAAGACCTCCAAAAAAGGAGACTCTACCACACTCTAAGGGAGTGGGCTCCACTATCAAACAGCTCTTACTGTCAAGCAAGTTCCTCCTAATGTTTAGGTGAATCACTTTTCCTGCAGGTTGCATCCATTGTTCCGAGTCCTGTTCTCTGGAGCAGCATTTTAGTCACTCTCTTTTGGACATGCTTCAGCTTGTTAACATCCTTTTGAATGGTGGTCCCCAGAAATAGGTACAGTGGACCCTTGTTATACACTGGGGTTTGGTTCAAAGATCCCCCATGGATTACAAAATCCACGGATGCTCATGTCCCATTAAATAAAATGATATAGCAAAATGGATGGAGCAAACAAATGCTACATTCAGCAAAGGACAAGAGAGACCCTCTCACAGCCGCAGGAGGAGTTTACCGCATACCATGCAGCTGCAGACAAGTCTACATAAGGACCACCAAACACAGTGTCCAAACACGAATCAAGGAACATGAGAGACACTGCAGACTGGGTCAGCCAGAAAAATCAGCAATAACAGAACATGTTATAAACCATCCTGGGCACAAAATGCTGTTTGAAAACACTGAAATTCTGGACCATGACAACAACTATCAGGTCAGAATGCACAGGGAAGCCATTGAAATCCACAAGCACTTGGATAACTTCAACAGGAAAGAAGAAACCCTCAAATAAAGTTTGGCTACCAGTCCTGAAGAACACCAAAACCAGGACTCAACAAATGCAATGAGAAACCGCTCAGGTTCAGAGACTTTTCCAGAAAACAATGATCACCAGTTAGCAGACAGTAATCCTCTTTTGCATATCCTCCTACCCTGAGGAGGCCATCATCAACAGAACAATACACAGATTAACATGGGAATCACTCCTCCTTACCCAGGGTCACACAGTGTGTGTGTGTGTGTGTGTACCCACTCTCTTCCAGGTTAGCATTCTCTGGCGAAATGCTGGCGAAATGTCAGGAATAAACTCTTATAGAACATGGCCACATAGCCTGAAAAACCCACAAAAAACTGTGGATGTCGGCCATGAAAGCCTTCGACTTCAAAATGGTGTCTCTTATAAAAAAAATGGAAAATCAATGTTGGATATTTGAAATTTATATTTTTTTGAACATTTTCAAACTGTGGATGTTTGAACACGTGTATAAGAAATTTGTGTATAAGAAGGGCTGACTGTACAGTATTCCAGGTATTATTCAAGTAATACAGGAAATTATCATAAGGAAAAGATATCAGGAGATTCAAGAAGAGACTGAGAAGAAGAGGAAGTAAACTACATATAATTCCTTTAACAATGGGTTCCTAGATTAGAGCAATTGCATTTATTGAACCATTTGATAATCCAGTCCAGATGTGATGGCATGAAAACAAGGAAAGGAATAGGAAGTACCTCAACACTAAAGAACTATAGGAAGATGCTATACACCAGTTAAGAACAATATGTAAAGGAGCGGCTTTTGTCTACTTTCTGTCCACTTTTCGTTCGGGTTAACACAAGCTTAACAACGACGTTGTGTGAAAATCAACCCACTTTTGTGGGGGGGTTTTCTAGTTTAAACACCTATTTTTGCACAGGATTTCTCCCATGGGATAAACTCCCATCAGTGCAAAAGAAGTTGTAGCATAAGGTTTTGTAGACTTAGGTCTACTTACTCTGATGCATGGCCATGCATCTGAGGAAGTAGACTTAATCTATGAAACCTTATGCTACAACTTCTTTTGCACTGTTAGTCTCAGTGCTACAAGATCCCTTCTGTATTGATATTCCAGACTAATATGGCTATGGTCCAAAACACACAGCAGAAATAATCCTGTTTGAGACCGCTTTAACTGCCCTGGCTGAATGTTAGGGAATTCTGGGAACTATCAGAAACCTCTAGTGCCACAATAAACTACAGTTCTCAGGATTCCCTAGCACTGAGACAGGGCAGTTAGAGTGCTCTTGAACTGGATTGTTTCTGTCGTGTGTTTTGGATGTATGTCTCTGAATTCTACCAGTTAACACCGTTAGTCAATCTAGTTCACTATGGATCTTGGCAGGCCACAGTTTTAGACCAGGTTCTTTCTTTCCAAAGCCTAGCTGGAGATTGCAAAGACTAAATGTGGAAGCTTTTGTTTGTGAAGCCTTCTGCTACACCACTGAGCCAACAACTAGGAAGAAGACTTTTTAAAAGACTTTAAAATGTTTGGTTGGTGCTCTGCTAAATGTCAGAGCCTTAACGTGCATACATCTCCACCCCCCAAATGTACTTAATGTAAAATATTTTTATGCAGATGTGTTTAATGTTAATCACTTGCTCTTGGCAGAAAATCTGGGCTTTGGCAGAGGAAACACCTAAAATGGCATTGTTCTAAATGCAAAATCCACTCAGTATAGGCTTCTCTGTACAGAGAAAAATCGCCATCTATCTGGTGATGTGGTTTAAAGATTTTAATTTTGACGTTATTCACTGAGATAGTAAAGGAAATGAATGAGCTCTCACTGAACACAAACTGCAACCAGCCTGCAGTTCACATCAGCATTTGAAATGTTGATGACAGATCTATTCTGAACTCTACAAAAACCCCAAGCCAAAGTCACAGCATCAGATCACCTGCAAAAAATACCAAGTTCTGGTATTTTACTTTTGGAAAAGATATTTGGGAATTTGGAACTGGCAGGTCTGAAGTATCATCTTTCCATAGAAATATAGTAACCAAATTACCAATTTAATTTAATGGAATGCAAAATATTCCATGAGGGGGAAAATATAACCTAAATATTTTCCCTCATATTAGATGAAACAAGCAACTTTAGACTGAAGGGGGGGGGGGATCGTACATGGGTATATAAAGCTTTATTCTGAATCTAGACATTGCCCCACCTGGGCTAGCATTGCTGGGCTGACAACAGGTCTCCAAGATCTGATAGGTTTTTCAGTCCTGCTATATGAGATCCTTCTACTTGAGATATTGGAAATGGATCTGGAACTCAAGAGACATGACTCCAGGCAGACAGAGAAAAAATATTTTCCTCTGCTCCATTCATTACCACAGTTTGCAGATTAGTGTACAGTTGCGCCTCGCCATACGCTGCCTTTTTATAGGCGGCTTTGAGTATAGGCGCTCAAAGCCGCCGGCACGCACGGGGCGGAAGGGGCGGCACGTCCCAATGGGGCTCGAGCATAGGCGGAATTCACCTTACGCAGAGGGATCCGGAACGGATCCCCCGCGTAAGGCGAGGACCCACTGTATTGAGGTTCCAGATATTGCACTCATATGAAGGGATTATATATTCCTTTCCTTCAATGCACGAAAGCCCATTGTTTGATTTCTCAAACTGGTATCTTGTTATGCAGGAGTTGGGAACCTGTTGGGAATAAGAAAACAAATTGCTCACTTGTGAAGTTTGAAAGTTTGATGGTGGGTGTTTTTTTGTTATGGATGGGGGAGAGGTTGGACCCTGGGAAATGCAACCTGTGCCCCCCCCCCCCCCCCCCACAAATGATCTTACTGGATGATGTGCTCTATCATTCTTGAGCATAGCCAAGCTAGCTGGGATTGATGCAAGCTAGAGTCCAACAACAAGGGTCACTGGTTCACCATCTCATCCTTAAATATGCAAAATATATTATATGCTATTGTTAAGATCCTTCTTTTGGTAGGTCCAATAATGCAATGACTATTCTGCAGAGTCAGATTGATTGTAACAGGAAAAGAGTCACAAATTGTGGATTAACAGGTGCATCAGACAGAAATTTCCATGATCTGGCCTATGATAAAATTATCTCTGTAGGCCACTGTTACTGTCCACATCCTTAGAGATCTAGATCTACAACAGTTTCCTCAGCACAAGGCTGCCAAAGGGAAGGTAACTTATGTGATTTGAGAATATACATAATAGGCATTAAGATGATGTAGTGTAACATGGAAATAAGATTCACACACACACCGTGCAGTCATAGTCCTAGTCCAGCCACTTTTTTTACTTTCAAGTAAGTCTATCTACAAAAACTCCAGTACACAATATTGGAGGGCTTAACCTATTGAGGAACCATAAAGTTAAAAAGTCCTGGTTAATCAATGAGAAATTTAGTACTTGTTGCTACAATTACAAAGATAATAGTTCCTTTCTGTCAGTGCCTTTGGTTCTGCAGCTGTAAAATAGCTTTTAAATTCAGCATTTTCAAGTAACAGAAATTAATAGGAGGTCATTTCTACCAGAGAAATTTTAGGGGCCCATCCTCTCTAATCATCATTAAAAACTAAATCCACAGGAGAAGAGGCACTTTACTGATTGTCAAGTGGAAGCTATTATTCATTTGATGAAGCTCTTGGCACTGTGCCATTTATTCTGCTGTAGAGCCTGCTGGTTGTTCTACTTCATCTCTTGCAATCAAGGTTGTTTCTGCCTGCCAAGAGTTATTTATAGAGTGAACCAAAAAAAAAAAAAAATTAAAGAAAAGGAAAAAAAAACCAATGCATTTCCCAGGGTCCAACCTCTCCCCCATCTATAACAAAAAAACACCCACCATCAAACTTTCAAACTTCACAAGTGAGCAATTTGTTTTCTTATTCCCAAAGCAGAATTCTTCAGTCCAAAAGCAAATACACACAAACACATATGCAGTGATAAATACAGAGAGAGACACAGAGACAGAGACGGCAAAGACTCACTGATTGGACATTTGTAAGCAGATTTCATCCAACTGACTCTAGTGGAAGGAAGGACTTCTATGTTTCGTTTTAGGCTATCTGTATACTGTCCAAATTGCATATATGTACATTCTCCTGTAATAGGAAACATTATTATCTAAAGCTTATCAAGGTGATGGATGGCTTCTAGATTCGGCTGATAGAACTGAATATTGGCCCTTATCAGATGAGTGTGGAACTGGGGGTCTTCTGCACTGGGCGATTCGAATTCGCGTCATAACGCAATGTACTGTCATACCTGGGAGTCCTTCCGCATTGGCAGGATTCAAATTGGCCAATCCGCATTCGCGCAAAGTGCATTCAGTGCAGAATGTTTTGTCACACCGGTGCTCAACATGAGGATTGGCCGATTCGTATCGGCCGCCTCGCACATGCTCAGTGGTGCCCTGCATGGGTTGCGACCTTAAACGCTTCCGGGGTGAAAGGGGAGGTCCCGTCATGACAGCCCGGTAAACAGCTGGAGAGCCAGCTCATGCACATTAACAATCGCGATACAACGTGCCCGTTACTGTTTCCTCTCTACATTCCTGCTTGGTTTTAACGTAACCATGACCTTCCCTTGCAACAAATTAGCAATGCCCGGTTCTGCGTGTGTGTGTGTGAGTGTGTGTGTATGTATTCTGGGGGGGGGGGAGGAGCAGTTCCAGCGGCTGTCAAAGAGGCTGGATGGCCATCTAAGTCAATGGGGATGCTTTGATTAAGAGTTCCTGCATGGCAGAAGGAGGTTGGACTGGATGGCCTTTCTTGGGGTCGCTGTGATTCCAGCGGCTTCCTCCTCCTCCTCCCGGCTTGGGATCCAGCCTGGGCTGCATCCCAGGCAGGGAACAGGCGTGGGGCCGCTAGAATCGCGGCGATCGCCGCCGTTCCAGCGGCCTCCTCCTTCTCCTCCCGGCTTGAGAGGCAGCCTAGGCTGGCTCCCAAGCCGGGAGGAGGAGGAGGAGGCCGCTGGAACCGCCCCCCCCCCCCGCTTCCCTGGAACCGGCAAGAGGAAAAACCCACCAGAAGTAAAAATTGGAATCTGGGGGTCTTGCGACGGAGTTCAGGACTGGGGATTCATACCAGACCCATTCGCACTGAGATCGAACAGAGAAAAAATCCGGATATCGCCAATCCCCTTATCAGCGCACTGGCCAACACGCTCCAAAAAGAGGAGCCAGTATGCATTCAGTTCGGCAGCTTGCGCATTCACGTGAGTGCGGATTGGGCCATTCGGATGCTGGTATGATGGTACTTTGTGAAATAACGTGAATTCGAACCACCCAGTGCGCAAAACCCCCTGTTCCACACTCATCTGATGAGACTGTGCTTATCAATTTGGCATCTCCAGGACTAACTACCTGGGAGGGGGAGCAACCAACAAAAGTTGCTATTCTTGGTGGTGTTGTAAGGCATGATTTCAGGGTAGTGGAAGAAAAGGGTGCAATTAAACAGAGTAAGTAGAAAGGTAATTGGGCTGGCTTACCACACTTGGCAGTAAGTAACATACTACTAGATATTATCCACTTCAGAAATACCATTCAAGTAAAACCATAAAGTCTGCAATCTAAAATAATTGACTGTTCCACTGACTGGGCCACTGACCAGTCAAGGGCTGAGGGGTTGTTTCCTCACAGATTTAGTGGATGTGGCCAACTAAGAAGGTCCATATGAGCCACCAGTCATCAGGGCTGATGTTGTATAACCCTGTTTCTGTATCCACCTGAAGAGGTAGGAGAGCCCCTGAATAAACAGTGGCTCACATCCAGTTAAGGACATACACATGCACAAATCACAATATGCATGCAGGACCAAAAAGTAACCATTGTGCAACAGACATATTCTGCTGATAGTGACAGAAGTTGGGTTGTATAGACAGTGCCTTGTCTTTGCAAGTTGTGGCTTGTCTTTGCAAGTTGTGATTACTCATTATGCACTATGCATTGCAGTTGTGCATTGTTCAATGTGCATTGCTATTGTGCATCCTACATTGTACACTGTGGTTGCGCATCACATTTTGTGCATTGAGGTTGTGAATCACATACTGTGCATTGCAAGGCACATTGTGCAATGACACCTAGTTATTTATGTGTGTAGTGCAATGTTGCTATCCTGCATGGGTATTGTTGTGCAGTGCTTAGATATGTAGAAAACATAAGAAAAGGAGGGTTAGACTCAGAAGGAAGAGGAATGAAGACTGGAAGAAGGAACACCAACACCATATTAATAACAGAAAACATCACAGACTTGGAACAATTACTAAAGAAGGTCATGGATGACAGTGCAATGCTGCTGAATATAAATAAAATAACAATAATGATCACAGAAAAAATACATAAAATCAACCTGGGTCTAGGTTGAATTTCTATATTTCTTCCGTGGTCATCAAACGATGGAGAAATTAAAATAATTAAAAGATTCCCATACCTAGGATCAAACAATGATAAGAATGGTGTCTGTAGCTAAGAAATAAGAAGACTAGGAATGGGAAGGACAGCTAAGAAAGAACTAGATAAGATCCTAAAGAGTAAAGACATACAACCGAGCTCTAAAGTCAGAATTATCCAAGCCACAATATTCCCTATCACTATGTATAGATGTGAGAGCTAGATAGTGAAAAAAAGGGATAAGAAAAAAATTAATTCATTTGTGATGTGGTGCTGGAGAAGAGTGCTGAGGATACTTTGGACTGCCAAAAATGCAAACAAATGGGTCCTTGAACAAATCAAACCAGAACTCTCCTTGGAAGACAAAATGATGAAACTGAGGCTGTTGTACATTGGCCACATCCTGAGAAAGTATGACTCACTTAAAATGGCAACAACACTTAGAAATGTGGAGACCAATAGAAAGAAAGGAAGACAACACAACAGATGGAGTGACTCAGTTAGGGAGGTCACCGGCATGAATCTACAAGTCCTAAATAGAGCAGTGGAGGATAGGGCAGTTTGGAGAGGTTTAATTCACAGGGTGGCCATGAGTCAGGGCCAACCTGAGGACAGTTGAGAACAACAACAAGCTTACATAGCATATCTACTTGTGTAGATATTTATGCCATGCTAAGATGTTGGATTGCAGCAAGTATGTGTTGATGTTAGGCCCTAGCTTCAGCTTTCCAGTTCCTTCTCCTGGGGTCCCTGAAAATAGGATGAATCCTTCCCTAAGGCTAATGCATACTGCATAGATGCCAAAGAAATGCAAGGTGGGGAGAAAGAAAGGGAAGAATATTTGCTCCCTCATTTTTTTTCCTCTTGTGTGTAAAGTCTAGGTTGTTCTCAGTCTATTATATGCATTCTTATCAAAGATGGCAAAGATTCAGGCATTTTGCTCTTTTATAGATCAAATCATGGCAATTAGAGAGGAAAACAAAACTTTAGGTGCTAAGAAAGCTCAACAGGCATAAACTTACTACATTCAGCTCCTAAGACAGATTCATTTGAGTGAATCTGACTGTGGTATGTTGAGATGTCCCAATTTGTAGAGTGGTCACTCATGCATTCCCCCCCAAAAAGGAAACACATCATGAAAAAAAGAGGACATAGGCTTGCACAAACGGAATATAATTTAGGTCTATAGATCTAATATGAGAGCTAGTGTGGTGTAGTGGTTTGAGTGTTGGACTATGACTCTAGTAACCAGGATTCAATTCTCTACTCGGCTATGGAAACCCATTGGGCAACCTTGGGCAAATCAGACACTCTCTG
The DNA here is from genome assembly GCF_019175285.1 of Sceloporus undulatus. Lineage (NCBI taxonomy): Eukaryota > Metazoa > Chordata > Lepidosauria > Squamata > Phrynosomatidae > Sceloporus > Sceloporus undulatus. Next base: position 95,014,630 of record NC_056525.1, read on the forward strand.
CTCCAGGAAACCCCATGATAGGTTCACCTTAGGGTCACCAAAGGTCAGAAATGACTTGAAGGCACACAACAGCAAAAGCAGCAGCATCAACAACAATGATCTAATATAGATCTTATTTAAATTGACAAATACAATTTTTAAAAAATAATCACTATAATTTAAATATAATTTAAACTCATCAACAGTGGGAAAGCTGTGACTAGGTGTATTATGTGCTTATTCATTCTGGTATCCAGTTCAAGTCTAATTTAATATCAAATACACCTTGATTTCTTGCATGGCAAAGGAAACCTGTACCAAAGGAGAATCCACAGATCATGTACTTTCAGCATCACATCACCCTTTCACTCATTTTTGTGATACAAAATGATTTTTCTTCTTGGATCCACTGATTGTCCAGAACTATTAAACTTAAATGCTCTCCCAAAATAGCTCATCATATTTGCTCACAAACTGAATGTGCTGACCAGAAGAGTCTGCAGTGAGCTCATTTTTATTTCTGATGCTCCTACAAAATATAGCTTTATTATGATATATGAGAGTGTGGTGAATAGTCTAAAAATAGATCAGTTAAAATCACTGGAGATGAACTGTCATGGCTAGGCAAGCTGGCTCTTCTCAATGAATGTTGAACAACTGGTACCCAATTTCCTAACAATTTTAACATAATAAGCAAAAGACAGCAGGGCTTCCTGCTTTAATGAAATACCCTGAATTATGCATTTGCATAATGACAAGTACCACTGTCAAGGGTTTATATAAGCATGCAAATTGTGTGTGAAAAGCTAATTTGTGCAAAATGACATACCCATTTTCTACCATACATGAACACATAGGATAATTTCTGGGTAGAATTTAACAGCATAGACAGCACCTTTCCTCTGTGCCACTGCCATGAAAGCTTGAACAAAAGGTTAGTTATACCAAACCCACAGAGCCATTGTTCTATGTGAAATACAAATGTAAAGAGAGAAAATATGGGAAATGATGTGTGGTTTGGAGAGATATTAATCCAAATGGGCTTTCCCACTGGACCAAATGCCAAATCCTGGGCACTAAACTGAACAGCAACATACCACCCGTTAACTTGACTGTGGTTTCATAATTACACCTCTTCCTTGGGATGTGATTAAATCACACACAGCATTTGAAAACAGAGGGAACAAGTCAACATGCCTCAGAGCCTGAAACCCAGCAAATGCCGATTGCACAAGAAAGTAGGATCAGATGTTTGAATATATTATGGTGGGAGCCTCTAAACAGCTAGGAACAGGCTGGGGAAAATGCATGATTGTTGAATCCCTCTGAGATGTTTGAACCACGAAGCAACTGGCTTTTTTTTTTTAAATAAAATAGAAACATGGCTTAGAAGGTGGCAAAATCATAATCTGACTTCCTACACCCTTATCGATTTTGTTGCAAATGTTAAGTTTATCGCACCAGTACCTTTAACTTTCCCATAGGGTCCCTGTAGCATTCCTTGGATAAACTATATGGGAACGGGTGTTACTGTCAGGATTTGAAGGGTTAAAACACAGCACACAGGGAAATGCTTGATGTGTGTATGTGTGTGTTTGGCCATGAGCATTCAGCACAGTGGCAAGGCTGATCATCCACAGCTGATGCTCATTGGGCCAAGGACACTTCAATGTCCAAGTGCACGTAGCCATGGATGATAAAACATGTGTCTGGATTGCAGAGGAGACACATGACATGGCTACACACCTGAACTCACTGGGTTTGGGAGACCACATGGTCTGGAGAAACCCAAGGGTTGCAAGGGTGTGGTGTGGGTTTGAAGTAGGCGTTGGATTGGAATGTTTTGGAGTTTGAGAGATCTAGTTTTGTATTATAGCACTGTGAATAAAGAGCACTTTGGGGACTTTTGTTTCTCTGGTGGTTTATCAGAAGAAGCTACAGCATCGGTTTGCTGTGTGTCCCTGACGGTTCCTGCATTGCTGCAGTTCCTGGAAGACATCCAGTTGCTGTCATCCCAATTGGACTCTGGGAGCCACGCTTTGGCTTCTGGAAATTTGCCAGCTCTGCTCCAAGGGTCTGATTTAACCCCAGGACTCGTTTGAGTTGCTGACAAGGGTTGTTGGACCCCAGCAGTTGCACTGACAGTTACTGCATTTGATAATCTGTAACGTGATGGTAATGGTATGAGAACACATTTTATCACACTGCACATACTGTCTTTTTGTTACTGTAGCCAAGGTTGTTCCCAAACAGTTCTTATTTTGTGCATACATACTGTTCTAGCAAGGATTTTAGTCCCACGGAAGTAAGTGACATCAGCACTCTATGATCTTATTCCATACAAACTTATTGTATATCTCTCCAGCAGGGGGAAAAAACATGCAGTGTAAATACAATTGTGTCCATAACCACTGTTGCAAAGTTTTATTCAACATGAAAATTATACCTTTGGTTTATTCTGATTTTTATATGTTGTGATATAATGAAACATTACCATATATATGAATTTCAGAGTCAAATATTTATTCATAAATTTATTTATCAAGTGTACGAACACAAGGACAGATCGAGAAATGGTTGGCTTATCGTGCTGATATCACATGGACCAGCCAGAAAACGTTCTTGCCCACTGAAAACTATTGATAACAGTTTTCATTCTGGGATGGGTGAGGGACACTATCAGCACCAAATGGGACCTGGAAGGGAACCCGGCCATGCAATAAAGTACATCCCGTTCCATTCTCATTTAGTACCCAGGGTGTTGCCAGAACGCTGTGAGATAAACTTATGTGTTTCACCTTTTTTTCATTATGTTAAAAAAAAATGCTGTATGCTTAGCAACAAATGCCCTACTCATCCCTAATTACTGGCTGTTGTTGTTATTGCCTGTGGTTGTTACCAATATTTTGTATCCCTTTTTAATAGGAATAAGCCTAACATGAGCTATGGGTGCATTCACTAAGCAGAGCAGTGGAAGATAGGACGGCTTAGAGAAGGCTCATTCACAGGGTCGCCAGAGGTCAAAGTTGACTTGAGGACAGTTAACAACCATTATCTATTTCATTTTATTTTACAAGCTGCTGCTGCTTATTTTTAAAAAATACTACAATAGGCCCTTCACATTCACTGGGGTTAGGGTGAAGACCCCTGTGAAAGTGAAATAACTGCAAATAAAAAACACTGAGAGACCACCTCTCTGGAAATCTCTAGGTCCTCCAGTGCACCTCTGTGGTCAACATCCCAGGGCAGGAATGGGGGGGGGGGCCTCTCTCCCTGCTGTGCGCCATGGCACACAGCAGGGAAGTGGGGGGCATTCACTGAGTGTCTCCCCCTTTAGTGGTGTCACCTGGTACGGTCCACACTTCCAGCACCCCCTGCATTCCCCTAGTGACACTACTGCACTGGGTTGCTTGACAAACTCATCAACCTGGGTTTTCAAGGAGGCTAAATAAAGCTCTGGAAATGGGACCTGTTCTTCTTTGAAGGTTTTCAAACGTCATAGTTTTGCATACTAAAGTTAGCTCAGGTAGAATCATTTCTGTGAAGATCTTGAAGTGATCTCCTGGACTATGTAGAAACCAGATAATGAAGCTCATTCTCTTCCAAAATTTCAGGCTGTCTCAAAACTGGACAATTGTTTGATACAACCTTAACTGCCATGGCTCCCTTGTATAAAATCCTGAGTTTTGATTCAGTGAGCCTCTGAGAATTCTCTAATCAGCCGTCTGAAATACAGTATCAGGGCTCTTCACAGAATGGAGCCATGGCATTTAAAGCGTTATTAAACTGCTATAATTGTGGAGTGTGTATACACCATCAGAAGTTAGCAGAGATTGGTGTTATAGTTCAAGACTGTGAACTACAGTTTTGAGTTTGGGAACATGCCGGTTCAATACCTCACAGTGTCCCCTTCCATGGTCACATAAGTTCATGGAGCTCAGTGCTATCAAAGGAATAAGGCATATAGAATAATTCATTGACTCACAAACTGTAAAAGTGATAGAACAAATACTGATAGACCATGAGGTGTTGTTAACGCAACAAGCATTTATGAACACAGTACATATGGATAAAAGAGGACACAGAAAGCAGAGATCTGGCACACATACCAGAACATATCCTTTACTTTGTCCCTGGAGGAGGATTGACTTGTCAAAATGTAACTGTCTGTAACAAAGCCTTTCACTTCCTCTAAACTAACCTCAGAATCTGTTAGAAGCCTCCTACGTTCCAGAGATTACCCTGCAATGTGCCGAACTATTTCCCCAATCCAACTTTTCTCAGTCTCACAGTCCAAGTTCAATGTCCACAGCAGCTTTGTTTGAGATATGATAGTATCCATGCACACAAATGTTGCATATCACTTCTCTCCAGAGGCTTAAACAAGCCTCTTGCACAAGACATGTGGTTAGGTGGAAGTAACCCAAAAAAATATTGTTTACAGTACCTGAGTCTTCCTTTCTTTTTTCTCCAAAGAAGAAAAACAAGCAAAAGTCTCTGTTGTTGTTCTTGATTCCAATTTGTTTAATCAGAAATGCACACGAAATGGATCCAAAAACATAGGGCCAGATTGGAACTTCCACAAGTTCAAAACAAAACACAAACATGTAAAGGAACTATAACTTAATCCTTAACATGCAACTGCAAAAACCATTCACATGGCCAATCCTTAGCACATGTTGCCACCTTTCTTTCATATATATAGGACAGATAACTGAGGTGAGTGAGCTGTCAAAGGACAGCTTTTATCATCTATGCCAAACAGATCCTAACATTGTAATTCATGTGATTCCATGCAGATCCATCTGTAAGACTAGGTATGAATTAATGTTAGTTACATGGAACAGTCCCACAAAGGTTAACAGTTAAAAAACAACAACACCCACATTCTTGTACTTTAAGCACAGTTTAGGTAAGATCTTTTTTTGGGGGGGGCTATAATTCCCAGTAGCCATGCCTGCTAGGACATTCTGGGGGCTGTAGTAAAAATGCACACAGCTTTCTGATCTCCGCCTTTAACTATTATATGTGAATAAGGAGAAGCAAAACGTGACAAAGATTAACATGTTTACTATTATGTTTACCTTAGAAACCTGTGACAAAATAAAGAACATAAAGATAGCATGGGGTTGGCCCTCAATGAGTTAAGGTGTTCTGGTCTGAGTGTTGGATTTTTAATGCTGTTTTTTAATTTTTAAAAATATGGGGTTGAGGGAGGAGCTTTGGGAGATTTGTAGGGGCCTTCAGGTGCCACACAAGTGGACTCCATACATGCCATCATCTGTACTTTGCCAATCCTTGCCTTAGAGCTTGTTTTTAATGCTATTGGCCACTCTCTGTAGATTGCCTGGCAGGGCTTCTCCTCTGATGGCAAATTAGAAGTTGAGCCAAAAGATGCAGGGTAATCTGAGGACAGATTCAATCTCCAAAGCCAAGGAAAGAGAGCTAGACACAGTAGCTTTATAGGTCATATTAGAATCTCATTGGCCTTTCATGTCAACTGTCCTTGCTGAGCCACAGTACTATTCTGTGTCCATCTGCAGAAATGCTGCTAAGGGGCACACTATCACACTGTTCAGTTCAAGGAACTGATATTGATTTACAATTACATCTTCCAGAATATTCCTGAAGTGGTTGGGGCTCAAGACATGGAAGGCAGATTTATATAACATAAAGAAAAACAAATAATGTGAAGACAATAGGCACCAGCAACATGACTGTCATGTCACCTCTTAACCTTCTCTTCCCAAGGTTTCTGCATAGAATCATGGCCTTTTCTTTAGTCTTTTGCAAAGTTTTAGGGGCAAAACAGACAGCCCTGAAGTAGCGGCTTGATGCTGCTGCTTTGATCTCTGGAGTGGTGCATGTAAATGCCATGCTGCAGAAATGCTGTGACACTGCCTGCTTTGTGGTCAGTGAGGCGCCATGTCACTGAGTTGGGGCAGCTTTGGGGCATCCAGTGTGCATACACCACGCCACCCTGAAGCTAGCTCTTTATGCCGGTCTGTGTTGCCCCTTGGTCTGCTGTTAAAAGGAGCTATCAGAGGTGCTGACCCTATCTTCAAAAACAAATTCTGCATCTTGGATAGCTCAAAGTTGGATAGAATCAAAGTTGTAACTGAAACCCAGAGTGGATTTACCATCTCCCTGACATGGAAGCTACCAGCCACAATTGACTGAAGAATGACACACTTTTGACAGTTGAAATGTAGCCAGCGAAGTAGATGGAGGTGTACAAAAGTATGTTTTTATGCTGATAAGAAGAAGCCACAAAAAACTGACTGACTGATTGATTTAAAGTATTTCTGTATTGTCTCCCAAACCAAAAGTGCTCCTGAGACAATGAATAAATCAGAACCAACTAAAACAAAGAAATGTCTCAAAGTATGTTGTTTGCTTTGGGGAAACATGTTTGTTTGTTTGTTTTATAGTATTTATACTCTAAATACCCTTCAGCCAAAAACGTTCCCAAGGTAGTTTGTTGTTATTGTTGTTGTGCGCCTTCAAATCACTTCCTTACAGATCATCAATTGGATCATCTTCTTCCCTCGGGTTTACAATCAAATTAGGACAGCACACACAAGAAGGAGATGGGAGTGGAGAAAGGGATTAGGTCTGGCATATGCCAACTACTTTTTCTTCTTCAGAGGCCATAACAGTGGCAACTAATTCATGGAGGGGGGCCACTCAGTGGTCAATGGATCAAGTCATGATGGAGCAGTACATGGCTGCTCTTCTCTCTCATAGAGGCCAAAGCAATAGCTGTTGGAACATGATGGGAGGAATGTACAGTGGACCCTTGGTATCTGCTGGGGTTTGTTTCCAACCCACCCCCCCCCACCCCCCACCCCCGCCATGGATACTAAAATCTGTGGATTTTACAAGCAGCTGGGACCAAAGCACAATGGAGCTGTCCATGGCTGCTCTTCTGTCATTCAGAGGCCACAGCAATGGCAGTTGGTACATGGAGGAACTGATACTGACAGCAAAAAACTAGTATTTGTTCTCTGGATCCATCCTGAATTCTTTCATTATTCACATTTAGTTTAGTTATAATTATGCCAATACCACAAACATATCATCAGTATTTCCTGCTCATAAGAGAACTGACACACATTGGAACTGTATACCTCTTGGGAGAGTGGCGAATTTGAAACCAAAGGTTACTACTGCAAGGAATGAAGAGTCTACTATTGGCATTTCTTATTTCCTATTATACTTAGTAGCCTTTAGGACCCTTTTGTGCAACAATAATAAGACTGCATCTATAGCTCCAAGAGACTGTAAAGCCTAGATACTGAAAATTTGGTTTGGGACCCTGTGGTGTGTATCTTGGGATTGTTTTCTTTTTGAAACCGTTAATTAATTATAACTAACTAAAAACAATAGTCTACAGTCTCACACTGAATGTGCCACTAAGTGTCAAGCTCTAGTCTCCTTGGAAGTAAAAGAGTATGGCAGGGGGTTGGTCTGGATGGCCCTTGCGGTCTCTTCCAACTCTATGATTCTATAAAAAGGTCTTGAGATTAAGTCCAAATACCTTCAGCTGGCCTGGGATGGAGCTAATTTTCCACTGCCATCTTTCTCTCTCTCTTTCTCTTTCTCCCCTTATTCACATGCAGTTTTGAATGGCTTGAGCATTTATATTATTCTTTTTTTCACTGAGAGCTAGTGTGGTGCAGTGGTTTGATGGTTGGACTATGACTCTGGAGACCAGGATTCAAATTCCTGTTCAGTTGCAGAAACCCACCAGGTGACTTTGAGCAAGTCACACTCTCTCAAGGGCAAAGACAAACTCCCTCTGAACAAATCTTGCCAAGAAAACCCTGTGATAGAGTCATCTTAGGGTCACCATAAGGCAGAAATGCCTTGAAGGCATGCAATAACAACAACATCTTTCATTGCAGAGTTCCATATCTCATTTTCATCTATTTATTAATATTGAAACGGCCCTTGTTTTTATGTATACATTCTTTTAAGTGTCATACATTATTTATATAAATGCCATCCTTACTGTATTACCTGTAGGCCTCTGTTTTTCTGTTTATATTTCTCGCAGTATTATTTACTGTCTCATTAACACTTTTTTATTATCTGTTTGGAGTGTTGTTCCTCCCTCTGGTTCTCAGTTAGTGTTTTACCTGTTGGTTACTCTGTGGGCCCAAAGGCAGCTTGGGGAGATGTCAGTTTGAGGATGTAAAAGAGGTTGTGGAAGCCAAGGAGTTAAGAACGGATTCTCTCCAGTTCACTGAACACACACACACACACACACACACACACACACACACACACACACACACATTCTGTTGGAAATTGCAGCCTGGGAGGCTGCTTTAGGTTAAAAAGAATGTCAGGGGGAAACTACAGTGTGATTAACACCATGTGTACTTTGATCCTATGGCTTCAGCTGCTGCCATTGCTGCAACAGACTGCTGGAGATTACCCTGTCATACATGTGGCCAAAATGCCTGCTATACATAAACAAACACAGGAATCGTAGTAGATGACATACCTGCCAACATTTCACAGATGGAAATAGTGACATGTGTAGAGCATCCTTCATTTAAATTAAAGATTACTCTTTGAGTATATCACTGCTTCTTACACTTTGGCTGGAAGCCTGTTATTGACACACATTCGAGTAAGTGTGGCTTAGATGTGAGTATTTCTGTTTTTTGAATAGAGCACAAAGTGTGATTCTGTAGCCCTTTGTGCAACAAAAAAATGTCCACATCCCCACCTCAGCAGCTGTCAGTCCCAAGAAGGGGCCACTACTACTTCTGCTTTCCAGAGAGAGCAGAGAGGCCATTCAACTTATGTAGCTTCAAGGGGAAGGGATAGAAAGCTGAACGTCTGTGGATCTATTCCCATTTTCTTCCCCCTATAAACTGAAACAAATGGATTTGTGAACTTCTGGATTGCCTTCCCATCATCTCCCCTCCCCAGTGGTAAGTGATGCCCCCCCCCAGGGCTAGTGAGCTATTGGTAAGGAAATGGATAGGGCACAAAGAGCTAGAGGATGGTTCTTTGTGCCCCATTCCAAAAAATACATATAGAAGACATATAGACATATAGAATAGTTACCTTAAAGCAAACACAGAACCATATGTTACCCTCTGTCTTCTTGATGTAGAAACTCAGCCATTGTAGGCCAGAAGTTGCATAACACCTGCAGAACCATATTCATTATTTACCTTATAATTGTCCTACTCTATCTTAAAAGCTATGGGGTTGTTTCTTATAGATTATGCTAGGAAACTGTAATCATCCTTTCATCAGTTTGTCTGCTGATCCCAAGGCAATTTCCATCAATTCCAGTACCCTCCAGATGTTTTGGACTACAGTAACCATCAACTCCAGCAAGCAGAGCCAGCAGATAAACATGATGAAGTCTGTAGTGCAATATATCTAGATTGGAGGATGCTGTCCTTGAGGGTATATGATGCAGTCCCCCTATTGAAATTAATTCTGGGTTTGCTGAGTTCCTGGACAAAAGACTATCCACTATGTTGAGTCCCATGATGGAAGAAAACCAGGATATAAATTCACAAAATATAATCAAATGAACCAACAGTTTCACATGTGAAATTGCAGAATTAGCCCTACCATTAGGCAGAGTAAGACAGCTACCCCAGTCAATAGATGTGCAGTGTTCAATTTGTGGTTGACAGTCTAAACCTTATTGTTACCCCAATTAAAGCAGACTCGTTAAATGAATGGGATTTACCTATGTGTTGACTCACCACTCACTCTACTTTATGTGGATTTAGGCCACTGTATTTGTGTATTTCCAACAGGATTCAACCCATTGTGTTTTTGTTGTTGTTGTGTGCCTTCAAGTCTTTCCCAGTTTATAGTTACCTTAAAGTGAACCTATCCTGTGGTTTTCCTGGCAAGATTTGTTCAGAAAGGATTTGCCCTTGACTTTCCCTGAGGCTGAGAGACACCCAATGGGTTTCATTGACTGAGCAGGGATTGAACCTTGGTCTCCAGAGACATAATCCAATTGTCAGACCACTATACTACACTGGCTCTCAGGAATCAAATATATTTAGGCAATTGGGCTAATACTACCTGTGGTTAATTTGTCTGTCAGTCAGTCATAACTTATTACAGTCCATAGACCCAACATTTTCACATACAATCAAGAGATACAAGTGCTGAAAATCCCCCAAAATAAGACAAGAGTAGAAAGGATTACTAAATCTAACACTAAATGTCCCTTTATACATAGAGGGTTCTAATCCTAGCTGCCTCAGAGAGAAATTTAGCAACTTTGAGAGTGACATTTGGACATATATCTTCCAAAAAGAATTTTACATAAAAAAGATATGATCTTCCATTCATCTTACTCAATAATGGATAGATTTTGGCTTGTCAGATCTGGCTGTAAATAAATTTTAAAAAAACATAAAATATGTTTCATGGACTGCTTCTGAATTAAAACATGGGCATCTTCTTTTGGTTTAAGGAACACCAGTAAATCTACCATGAAGTAGTTCTCTGGAATATTCATTGTATATAGGCTTGGAGAAAAAACACTGATACTTACCTAGAGACAAGTTCACCAAATAATTCGCTATATGGAAAGGGCTATCATAATTTATGTGCATCATAGTAGGGCAGTGATGGCAAACCTGTTTAGGGACTGAATGCCCAAATTCAAAGGCATTCTGGCACCAGGTGTTACTGGGGGCAGGACTTTCAGGGGGAGAGATTTCTGGGGTCAGAACTTCTGCCTTCCGGGGGTGGGACTTCCAGGGGCAGGACTTCCCTGGAGACAGCTAAAGGCCCAGAAGGGCAAGGAAAGAAGAAGAACAGGCGTGCACCTGTTCCTCCTCTTCCCCCACCCTCCTGGGCCTTTAGCTATCTCTGGAGAGGCATCTCTCCATGTGCCCTCCAAAATAGCTTCACGTGCCAGAGAGGGCACATGTGCTATAGGTTCACCACCACAGTTAGGGGAACAAGAAACATAAGAGCGTGAACACAGTTCACTCAAAGCTATTTCTTATAGCTTCAATTTGACAGATTTAGGAGTAATAGCCGAACCCTAGGTTAGAAAGAAGAGACGAGGAGAGATCAATAGAAGCAACTTTTTGCACTATACACTTGAACCAGGAGCTAACATATTTATCTTGTGCCAGATGTTTAAGGAGACCTAAGCCCTCACCAGACACTTTAACCTTCATCCATAACCTGAGGAAAAGCCACCATGCTCTAATAGATAAGGTACTGTTTCCAGCAATACTACAGTCGGCCCTTCTTATACACAGATTTTTTATACATGGATTCAAGCATACACGGTTTGAAAATGTTCCAAAAAAGTATAAATTTACCTTGATGTTCCATTTTTTATTAGGGACACCATTTTGCTATGTCATTATACTTAATGGGACTTGAGCATACATGGATTTTGTTATACACGGGGGATCTTGGAACCAAACCCCAGCGTATAACAAGGATCCACTGTATATAATTAGGAATGCAATTTGGAAATTGAAACAGCAACCTCAGGAACTTTGCCTGTTGTTTATGCAAGTCAGGACATAAACCCCCTACCTAAATGTTGGAAGCATATTGTAATTGTGCCACATCTTTGGCATTAAACACTTTAATTGCTGATAGGATATAGAAGGTCTCCTTTGAGGGGAAACAATCAAATTATTGCAAATGAGCTTATTTGCGCTTTTTAAAAAGTAGCCTCAATATGAGGTTAATATAGATGTTGCAAACATGGCCCAGTTATTAATGAGGAAAATCACATAAGATAGGAGATTCCCCCAGTCGGGTTTCTATGGTTGAGCAAGGATCCAAACCCTGGCCTCCTAGAATTCTAGCCCAATACTCCCATGAATCCCATTTTGGGAGAAAGGCAGAATATGAATCCAATAAATACATAAACTCTAAAACCAATCTTGCATGCTGTCTCTATTTTTACTGCTTGCTGTGTTTGTGCTGAGGAGAGGCACTGTGGGACGTTCTATTTCAGGTGCTGAAATAATCGGACTGGCTTTTCAGATGCTATGCATCTTGCTTAGGTTGATGGAGGGCATTTGCTGTGCTGAGCCAGATTAATAAAAGATGGGTCTCACTGTGTGGCACCTGGGTGTTAAAGAAAATACTGTAAGGATAATGTGGGATAGCAACCAGCTGCATCCACAAACAGATCTGACTAAGATTTAATTTTTGGAGACCCTGCTAAGAAAGTTGAACATTGCATTCAAGCATTTGCATTTTACCTACATTTTTAAAAGACCGCCTTCCTAACAGAGATAAGAGAAGGAACACAATTTACCTAGATGCAGCTTTGACAAAATAAGAACTGTCTAAAGTATCATATCAGGCAAAATCATTAAAAGGTGATCAGTGGGTCAGAAATGGGAAAGGATCTTCTTTAGAAATAGGTTTAGGAGATCTGGAATAAGGCAGTTGATTATCTTCATAGCCAGAAACAGTATACCTGCATAGCTTTAGTAGCAGTGGTCATTTACGGGCTTCTGAAAGAGAAAAAGTTAAGCCAGGTGTTGACAAGTAAAATGAAAAATAAAATAAGTGTTTATAGCCCGAAGGTACATTTTGGAACTGCACTGCTTCCCTCTCCCCTTCTCCCAAGGATACCATCTGCCATAAAACTGAAATCTATAGATCTGTTGTTGTTGTTTTTCCTTCTGGCTGTGAGGAATTAGAAAAAATGTTGGATTGGTCATGGAGGAAGAGGAATAAACAGAACTGGGAAACAAACGGCAATGCTAAGAGGCAGAAGTAGACATCAAGTGGAGGAATACATGTTTCACCCAATAAAACAGCTTAATAATGCCAAGGGTTGTCCAAAATGTTGAAGGAAAAGGAGAGAGAAATGTATAAAGCATCCCAGTACTTCATATCTTCTTGATATATGCATGATATTTTACAAAATGGACTTTAACCTTCCTGCAATACAGATAGCACATTTTAATTCCCAGAATCACATTTTGTTGCAAAATAGAAGACCTACAACTGTAAGCATGCTGTAGCATTGAATCCCAAAGAGTAGTAAGCAACATCACCAAAGTTCAGCTTTCACATGGCAAATACAATTTTCTTTTCCATTTTTTAAACCTAAAACAGCTGGGACGAAGAACAAATCCAACAAATCAATGATTTTTTTTATATATAAACATTCTCCCTATCAGGTATAATTCAAAGATATAGCTGTATTAGTCTGTAAAAATCAGTATGTAGAGAGATCTTGTAGCATCTTTGAGACTAAATGAAAGAAAGAATTTCCAGTGTAGAGTCGAAGGCTTTCATGGACGGCATCCATTCTTCCTGATGTTTCGCCAGCATCTGTGGCTGGCATCTTCAGAGAATGCTTGCCTGGAAAGGAGTTGGGATATATATATATATATATAATATATATTATATATATATACGTGTACCCTGGGAAGGCAGGAGTGATTTGCATGTTATTGTTCTGTTGCTAAGGCAGGCCTCTAGGTTCAGTGGTAGGAGAAAGGCGAGCCCTCGGTGTTTGTTTTTGTTTTTTAATATATCCTAAAATGTTACGTTTAAAAAAATAAAAATTATTCTTTTCTTTAAAACATCTCATCATCAGATTTTCCGTTTAACCACATGAAACTGTGTACATATAAATACATTTAGGCTGTGCATATGATATTGTAATTTAAATGCATGATTTTAATTTTGCTAGTTTGTTTATTTTACAACTATTACCATTACATTCAGTGATGGTATGGGTAGTATGATTTATGAGTAGCATTAGTACAAAAACAAAAAAACCCAGTACTAAGGATTCTGTATGGTATTAAGGAGGAGGTCAATAGGAGGAGGTCAATGGGGGTGAAACCATTAATTACTGCACTGGTTGATGCCAACTCTAGTGCCTCCACTGGTTTTTACTATAAGTCCCAGAAAAGCCACTGCTATGCTGGCCCAAAAGATTCCGGAAATTGCCATCCCAAAAAAGTAACAGTTCTAAGATCTACTAGAGACAAAGCCTTCTCAGTTGTGATATGTACCTGTGGAATTCTTTTCCAAGAGACGTAGAGCTCTCTGCACCTCTTGCTGTTTTCAAGAAGGTTAGAAAACTGTATTGGCTTTGGCTTTTCACTAGAAGGCTTTTATTATGTTGCTAATTTTGCAGTTTAAGTTTTTCATCTGGCTTGTTTTAATTGGTTCATGTTTAAATATATTTAAAAGTATTGTTACTTTTCAGAGATATGATATGGATATGGAATTGCATGTTTTGCATTGTAAGCCACTTTGCAGTCTCAAAAGGTGGCTAGGAGAGGCAATAAATAAATACACTCATCCCTCCGTATTTGCGGCTTTGATATTTGCGGATTTGATTATTCATGGATTTGATTAACATGTTCTCTGTAGGAATATCTAGGTCCTCCAGTGCAACTCTATTGTCAATTTTAACTAAAAGTTGCACTGAAAGACTTAGAGATTTCTAGAGAGAATACTCTACTAAGCATTTGTAGCTCCTCCAGTGCAGTTCTATGGTCAGTGTCTGTTGGAAGTTGGCCACAGAGTTGCACTGGAGGACCTAAAGATTCCTAGAGAGGTGTCCTCTCAGGTAAAAACGTGGTGTTTTTTGTTACTTGCGGTTTTCCATATTCACAGGGGTCTTGTGCCCCTAACCCTAGCGAATATGGAGGGAGAAGTGTAATATATAAACAAGTAACATCATCTATACAAACTATTCTGTACATTGCATTCAGTACAATCTCCTGTTTCAAACTACTGTAGTGTGTTTGGACAGTTGTCTTTTAAACTAAGCTTACAAGCTACAGAAGAATGAAGTAAACAGAATATACCAGGAATTTAACGAAAAATTACATGCATTTTATGTGTTTAATTAAATCATTTAATATTCTAATCTCCATAATCTTTCTTTCTTTTTGTATTTTTAATCACCAGTATTAACCAGTATTTGTGGATTTATATAGATGTTTGGTTGTGTTTGCTTGTGTTAGATTTTAAGCATAACGTCATCAATGATCTTTAAAATAAAGAATAGCTTTAAATGAGAGGTTTTATGATGAGTCCCTTATTAGCAAAAAAAGTACAGTATTGTTTATTATGTTTAGTGAGTTCAGAATAATTCCTTTTTGTAATCTCTGTATCTTGGCGTATGTATTCAGATATGCCTTCATTCTTGCTTTCAGAATTATATGGTTTTGTCTATCTAGGAATGAGAACCATTTGGCCTTTTCCTTCCTAATATGACTTTTCTAAGAATAATGACACATCTGTATAAATATCTGTAGTTTTTTTTTCCTGGTACAACTTTTATTTTGAATATTTTACATGTAACAGATGGGAAGAGAAATACACATTTTGAGTATAGAGAATCCAAAGACCTTTTTAAAAACTACTTTCATTATGCTGGTGGACACAACTTTCATGTTCATCAATACAAGTTATAGTTACACAAATGAAACTAATCTGGCTTCTCAAAATGGCCTCCTTGGGTCTGCAAAAGGCCCTGGGACTCTTAGTGGGAGATACTTAAGGGAGTTTCCAATTACAATGTAGTAAAGCTGAATGGAATAAGCTCAACAAGATTTAGATCTTTGTCCTTTAGCTGGGCTTAATTTGAACACAAAATCATTTCTCATCAAGTATGCAATTTGATAGGTTAAGGAGAGATTATCGTCGGAGCTGTAAGAACCAGTTCCACTTGTATTTGCTAGAGAGTAGAATCCAGCAGACTGAGAATCTCTGGTTTCCATTCCTATTTGACTGAAAGGGACAAATTTTATGACCTGAGGATGGTATGTTTGGTATTGTAAGGAGGATTACCTAGTAAATCATGGAGGTAAAGCTGAGCGGGTCTTCCACTGAACAGGAAGGAGGGCATTAGTTATTTGCTTAATTTCCAGTCCTTCCTATTTCTGGACAAAAAAGGATAAATTAGCTTAATAGCTTGCATGGTGTAATCATAGATTAGTAGTCCTTAGAGTAGAATTTGGCATGAGGAGCACAAGTCTATTCATAACATAAGACTATTCTGGGGCCAGGTTGTATAATATCATACAACATGAGTAGGAAACCTATTGCAGCATGAATACAAAATTCAGTCTCACAGAAATTGTTAAGAGGCCAAAAGTGGGGACCAAAAATACCAACGTACGTAATAACTAAACCATAACAGATGGACATCAGACCTTTAGAGAGAGGGGAAAAGCATACAAAACCTGGGAACTACGCAATAATGGGGTCATGAGAAAAGGGGGCACATCCATCTGGAGAAACCCAGGGGGCTAAATAGTCAGAAAGCAGAGTAGTTTTGTGTGAAGGATCTACATAGCTGAACAAAAATTTGAAGCCAGGATTCCTATTTTGCTATAGAGTAGTAACCCCTTATCCACAGGGAATACATTCCAATACTCCCGGTGGATACCTGAAACTGTGGAAAGTACCAAATCCTATTGGTGTAATGTTTTGGACTGTGACTGACTGTGGGTAATTGAAACCACAGAGAGCTATGTTATATTTTCAGACTATGGCTGACCATGGATAACTGAAACCATGGAAAGTAAATGTGGATAAGGGTAGACTACATGCACTGATTGTTTTGGGATGAAAAATGAAACCTAATTAGAACAAGTCTTATATGTTTAAATATATAAAAGAATATATATTCTTTGATTTCCTTACGGAAAGAAGACTTAAATATATTGGACAAAGCAAAGAAGAATCATGGAGAGATAAATGGAAAACTGTGATTAAGAAAATAGAAGAAAAGATGAGATATGAAGAAGTAAAAAATATAATTAATGATATTTTCCATATCTCTGAAAATGATTGTTGGTCTGGATAGCCCTTGAGGTCTCTTCCAACTGTATGATTCTATGGTTCTATGATTTCTCCTTGTGTCAGAGATAATTTGCATGAGGTGTTGTCACTCAGATGCTTCCCAATCAACAAGGAAACAGACTCCTGTCAGTCACGGTGACTGCTTCCCAGAATGTGGAGACTGGGGGACTTCCATGGTCCCCATGAGCCCAACTAGGGGCTAAATGGGAATTATGAATATATAACAGTCATGATTGCATAACTCTAGGTTATGCATTTGCAGTTTTCATAGAGGATTCAAGCCTATTTGTTTTACATTTATAAGTCAGCTTGAGTGGAGTGTTAGGGGGAAGTGGGTATAAACGGATAAAATAATCAAAATAGGAAGGGGAGGGGACTAGCCACTTCTGGAGGCTTCACCCATTTTTCCCAGGGAAAAAACGAAGTCTAAGAGGGTTGTGAGCCACAAAATAACCTCGGAAACCACAAGTGCCCCCATAAGCGTACCTTGCCTCTCCTTGGTCCAGCTTAGCCCCAAGTTGCAATATGATATTAATATAAGTGTAGAATATCTGCCTTGTAACTCCAAGATGAATGCAGTGGTGGGCTTCTACAAGGGGAATGGCGAAATCCAACAGAATTGGGAGAGCATTGAGATCCTTCTCTACGGTGGATTCCCCAAAACAGTTCTGGAGCACTGGGAGACCCTCCAGAAATGTTTTTGGGGCAGCCCAGAGTGCTGTGGGTGGGAAGAGAAGAACGTTTTATTGCAACCCTCCAGTACAATGTTGGGTTTAGGTCTCTTTGTAATTAAGAAGAGGGGAGACATGCAACCTCATATTACATGAGGCTTTGAACTGTGCCAAGTGTCATAGCTGCAACGGGCAGCAGTGCCTTGCTGTAATTTTAATCTTGGATTAAGGAAGGACCTTTGCCATCCAAACCTCTCCTCGTGCTCCCACAGTTGCTTTTGCATTAGTTAATGTTTGAGCTTCCTAGTTAGGCTAATTGTGGCATGCGAGCGGCAGGCTGCACAGATGTCAGATGTCATGCTCTATCTGATGAAGAGGTCTCTGCCTTGGGCTGTTTATATATGACCTACCAGGATTTCCTGACTGCATGATGAAATAATTAGGGGGCCCTCATGCAAGGAATATTGTTGGCAATAGGTTCCAAAGGCATCCCGTTTTGTTTCATTTTTCTTCTTCCCCTAATATTTCTTAAGTATTTTCCTTATCAGCTACATAATCTTCCAAGACCACTTATGTTCTCCCTACTTGTTTGTATTATTATTTATATAGGCATTTCATGAGCATACTTAAGAACGTTTTCATGAAGTTGAACAGGCTATTTTCCTTGACTCTCACATTACATAGTGGGACTAATGGCATAAGGAAGCAAGGGAAGAAAAGGAGTTATTGGGCATTCTTTGTTTTATATCTAAAATACCTTTTTCTTCTGGAACCAGCATGTTCTGAATCTTTATTTTAACAAACAAGTAAAAAAAATCATGCAACACTGCACATATGTGTGCTTGGCATTTTAAGATATCAATCTTATATTAACTTTCCTGGGAGTAAGCTGCTCCAAATGCATAGGGCTTACATTTGAGTAGACATACCCAGAATTGTGTTGCAGGACTGCAATTCTCTATACACAGTATCAATATCCCACTGATATTAGTGGGATTCACTTCTGAGCAGATGTATGCACAAGTTCCTGGCTATGGAAAACACTTTTCTTGCTTTTTACCAAATGTACATAACAACCCAAGCCGAATGCTGAATTAGCGTTTTCAAAAGACTAACTACTTTTTCACAAAGGCTAATGAGGACAAGAGTCGGTGTAATGGTTTAAGTGTTTGACTAGCTGTGTGTCTCCACTACATGGTTATAGCAGTCTGATACCACATTGAATGTCATGGCTCCATTCTATAGAATCCTGAGATTTATAGTTTGGTAAAATGTTCACAAATCTCTGCTAGAGGTCTAGTGCTACAGCTCAAGGAATTCGATTAGACCTCACCATTCCCTAGAAGAGAATTGTAAGGACCTCACCATACTGCAAATGTCAGTATTCCATAGGATGGAGCCATGGCAGTTAAAGTGATATGAAGGTGGTGTCAGACTGCTATAACTATGTGATGTGGATGCACTCTAAGGCTGCAATCCAACATTTCCTCAGTAGAGCATAAATGTTCACATGCAAAGATAAGCTATACCAGCACTATGCAACAACCATGCAGAATAGTAACATTATACAACACATGTCAATTACTGGGTGCCATGTCACAATGCACATTGTACAATTGCAATGCACAACTGCAAAACACAGCCACAATGTGCAATATTCTTGTACGTGCAACTCTGTTTCTGCCAATGTCAGCAGAATACATCTGTCGTACTGTGGTAAATAATCAGGTCCACATGTATAGCATGTCATAACTATGCATATGTCACTAACATGATTCCAGCTCAAGACTCCAGAAGACCAGGGTTCAAATAACCCCTCAGCCCTGGAAATCACTGGGTGGCCTTGAGCAAGTCATCCTCTCTCAGACCTGGAAGAAGGAAACAGCAAAGCTCCTCTGAATAAACTGTGTCAAGCAAACCCTAGGATAGGGTCACCATAAGTCAGAGTTGGATGTATGTAACACCAATAAACTAGAGTATAATGGTTCTCAAACAGGATGGTCTTTGTCTTTCTCTTATTGAATAAGCTGCTGCTGCTTTAAGCCAACTACTATAGAATTATTTCTCAATAGGAAAGGTTTGTCTTTTGGCAGCCTCAAGTTATTTCATTGCAGTTTATGACCTGAAAAGAACTGTTCTGTAATCCTAGATGTTTGGACCAGTTAGTTTACTCTGTGAAAAGGAAAACATACTCTGTACATACTCAAAGGAATTTTACTATTAAACATGTATTAAACTTGTATTAATGTATTAAACTTTTAAGACTGAGTCCTGGTACTGAATGGGGTCAATAGGAGAGCCCAAACACCTTGTGCAGTACATCAAATCTCACTCAGTTGCTTCATTTTAAGGGTACAGTGCAATACTCTCTCTCTCTCTCTCTCTCAAGGCCTTTTGAAATCATCAAGGTTGTTTGCAAGTAAGTACCTTTTAAGTTTGCACTGCAAAAGATAGATAGATGAGTACACCTTTTTCAAATCAAGAGTCTCTGAACAGCAGGCAAGATTTTCTTTCAGTATACTTTCTATTAATTTTAAAATATGTAGGCCTGGTACAGCACTTGTAAGTGTTTAACATGCTTTACATACACTAATTACAATAACTCTGAAAGACAAGTCAGTACAGTATAGGCTGCATCTACACTGTGGAATTAATGTAGTTTGATACTGCTTTAACTGCCATTGCTTAATGCTATGGAATTCTGGCATTTGTGGTTTTTTAATTTGGCTTTCTGGGTCAGAAACCTCGGGTACAACCACAAACTACAAATCCTAGGATTCCATAGGATGGAGCCATGACAGTTAAAGCATTGTCAAACTGCCTTGATTCTGCAGAGGGGCAAGAGCCATAGTGATCTTATTAGAATGGGTAACTTGTGTTCTTCCAGATTTTATTGGCTTACAACTCCCATCATCCTTGAACTCTAGTGATTCTGGCTAAGACTGCTAAGAGCTGCACTCAATCAATATCTGGAAAGCAACAGCCATCCATCTCTGTTGTAAGAGATGTTGCTGATTTAGGGCCCTGCATAGTAATAGCCCTATGGCTCCATTTTAACTGCCATGGTTCCACTCTATGGAATCTTGGCATGTGGAGTTTAGGAAGGGGTTTGGAATTTTCAGGCAGGGAGTTCTACTGCCTCTGAAACTACAAATTCCCAACTGGAAACTGTCTAATTCATTTTCATAGGTTGTGGTGACAGCACACCAACAGCCTCTGGTCAAAATCTAAAGTCATTGTGACCAGAATATTTACAAGAGGTAAACAGATACCAGCATTAATCTGTCCTTTTTTATTCTTTCTCATATGTAGAATAACATAACATTTGGAGTGATGTTATCCTAACATGAATGTCAGCATAAAGACATTGTATCATACATCGTGTGTGTGTTTTGTTTTGTTTTGACATTACCAGGAAAAGAGGAGAAAGAAAAATAACTCCATAATCTAGCTGTATGCAGAATCATTTTATGGACAGAAGTTGGCTATATAACCAATATCCAACATAAACTTTTTTAAAAAAATCTATGGGCTAATGTATACTTACATTTGAGAGCCAGTGTGGCATAGTGGTTTGAGTGGTGGACTACAAGTCTGGAGACCAGGATTGGATTCCTAGCTCAGCTATGAAAGCTACTGGGTGACCTTGGGTAAGTCACATGCTCTTAGCTTCCAGGGAAAGCAATGGCAAGCCTCTTCTCAATAAATCTTAATAATAATAATAATAATAAAATTTTTATTTATACCCCGCCCTTCCAACGATCAGGGCGGCTTACAAAACAATTAAAAACACACACAATCCATATTATCAATACAAAAAATTAAAACCATACAAATACATCAATACATCAAGAAAATAACAGGAGAAAAAGCCCCATAGCCCAACCTCTTGGCCACGGAAGAGGAGGGAGGCCCACAGGATATTTAATCGGGGAATGCCTGTTGAAACAGGAAGGTTTTTAAGTCCTTCCTGAATTGGGCCAGGGTGGTAGATGAGCGGAGCTCAATGGGCAGCGTATTCCAAAGGGCTGGGGCAGCCGTGGAAAATGTCCTCCGCGTGGTGGACGTTAACCTAGCCCCAGGCACCTTCAGTAATTGCTGCCCAGATGTTCTGAGGGTGCGAGGCGGAATGTACGGGGAGAGGCGGTCCTTTAGGTATCCTGGGCCCAAGCCATTTAGGGCTTTATAGGTAATAACCAACACCTTATATTGAGCTCGGAAGCGAATGGGCAGCCAATGGAGATCTTTTAAAACCGGTGTTATATGGCTGGTCCTGGGAGCGCCAGTGACCAGCCGGGCTGCCATATTCTGCACCATTTGTAGCTTCCGAGTTTGGTATAAGGGTTGCCCCATGTAGAGTACAGTACATTGCAGAAATCCAGTCTCGAAGTTACCAGAGCATGTACAACCGTTTCTAGGTCCCTCTGGGCCAGGTATGGGCACAGCTGGCGGATCAGCCGAAGCTGATAACAGGTGCTCTTGACCGTCGCATTCACCTGAGCAGTCAGGTGAAGCGACGAGTCAAGAAGCACCCCCAGACTGCGCACAGAGTCCTTCACAGGGAGCGTGACCCCGTTCAGGACAGGTGGAACCACCGCCATTCCTGGACCAGGAGAACCTATCACTAGTACCTCCGTTTTCTCTGGATTCAATTTGAGTCGGTTTTCCCTCATCCAGCCCATTACTGACTCTAGACAGGCCACGAGAGGAGAGACGCCATCCCCAGTCACTGCATCAGTCGGAGACATAGAGAAAATGATTTGGGTGTCATCAGCGTACTGATAACCCCGCGCCCCATGTCTCCGGATGATCTCTCCCAGCGGTTTCATGTAAATGTTAAATAGCATGGGAGACAGAATGGCTCCTTGAGGGACCCCGGTTTTAAGGGGCCTCTCGTCGGAGCACACGTCTCCCAGCTGCACCATCTGGGACCTCCCGGAGAGGTAGGACCGGAACCACTGGAGCGCAGTGCCCCCGATTCCCACCTCTGCCAGGTGTCCCAGAAGGATACCATGGTCTATGGTATCGAAAGCCGCTGAGATGTCCAAGAGCACCAACAGGGACACGCTTCCCCTGTCGATGCTCAGACGGAGATCATCGACCAAGGCGACCATGGCCGTCTCAACCCCGTAACCCACCTGGAAGCCAGTTTGAAATGGGTCCAGATAATCCGTTTCATCCAAGACCGCCTGAAGCTGGATCGCAACCGCCCTCTCGATCACCTTTCCCAGAAATGGCAGCAGCGAAACAGGCCGATAATTATTATGTACCAGGGGGTCTAGGGAGGGCTTTTTTAGGATCGGTTTTACAATGGCCAATTTAAGATCCGATGGAAATAGCCCATCCCTCAAAGATGTATTAATTATCCGGCGTAACAATAATGTTACCGCCGGTCCCCCCTGGGCCGCTAACCACGAGGGACAGGGATCAAGAGAGCAGGTTGTTTTCCGAACACTTCCGAGGATCTTGCCAAGAGAACCCCATCATAGGTTTGCCTTTGGGTCACCATAAGTCAGAAATGATTTGAAGGCACACAACAACAACAACAACAACAACAACAACAAACTATTTAGTTTTGAATTGGATGAGAGTATCTGCATTCAAGCCCTTAAAATAAAGTGCTAATTAGCTTTTACTGCATTTTATTTGTTTCTAAACAAACAACCACTTGGGAACCAATAAAAAAGTAGCATTTCAAACATGTTCCCGTTATAGGAGATTATCACACAGCCATTTTTGGCCTGGCCATACACAAGATGGGATCAGGGTGGAACGGGGAAAAACGGGTGTTATCGCACAGAAAATTGCCGCTACACTGCCGTCTGACTATCACCCATCCCCCAGAAGCACTCTGCTGGCTGATTTTGGTGGTATGATTTGTCATACAGAATCCAATCCTTATATCACCCCACTACTGGTAATTAAACTTGGTTTTAATTCTGGGCTTCATAGAATGCAAACTAGGAATATCCCAATGCATGCTTTCTTTGCTTAGCCAATGAAATAATTAGAGAGTGCTGGAAAGTAACCTGTGCCTAAGTTTGACACATTTACAGACAAATGTAATCAGTCATCTGCAGTTAACACTCATAACAATCATGTACTCATGAACTTTTTTCTAGCACCCTGGCTGTTATAGAGTCAACTAAATTCTGTATTTTGAAGCTATTTCCTTATAACCTGTGGTTATAACAATGTTCTTGGAATCTTGGCGACATCAGAAGAACTACATTCCAGCATTAAACCTTTGAACATTTGAACCCAGTAGATTTGGCTGTCAGAAGAAAGACCTACTTTTGACAACATTTTACCCATTCCTTTTTAATATTCCCTACATAGAGAGTGTAAGACAGAAAATCAGTTCTTGGCTAAACATCAGACATCAAATGATGTTACTCTAATTTTAAGACAGACACTACTCTAATTTCTTCAGGAAGGTTTGCCTTATTACTGACACTAAAATGTATATCACTGATCTGAAGCAATTTTGAGTAAGAGCCTGAGAAAAAAGTAATACATGATAAAAATTAGAAATAATAATAATAATAATAATAATAATAATAATAATAATAATAATAATAATAAGTTTTATTTGTAGCCCGCCTTTCCAGTGACCTGACCACTTTTCTTACTTTTGCTGTTTCATGATTTCATTTTGCAAACAACCTTAAGAAATCTTTCTACTAATAAAGACCACATAGTAATATTTGCTGAGACCCCAGATCAGCTACTTAGGTAAATATATACAGGTTGAGTCTCCCTCATCCAGAATTGCAAAATCTGAAATATTCCAAAAACTAAAACTTTGTTCATGGGTGGCTAAGATAATGACACCTTTGGTTTTTTATGATTCAATGTACACAAATTTTGTTTCATGCACAAAAGTATTTTAAAATATTGTATAAAATTACCTTCAGGCTATGTGTATAAGGCATATATGAAACATAAATGAATTTTGTGTTTAGACTTGGGTCCCATCTGTATGATAGTTTGTTATGTACATATATGCAAATACAAGTTTAAAAAAAAATGCAAAATACTTCTGGTCCTAGGCATTTTGGATAAGGGAGATGTAACCTGTATTTAACTAAGTAGTGTCTTCTAGTTTGACTCCATCCCATACTTGTTTACCCTGCAGCAGCCACTGAGATTGATGGAGATCTGTCCTCCTGTCAATTGGGGTGCAGCATACTGACACTTCCAGTACCGTGATCCATTGGCATCACTTAGGTTGATATCATCTGGTGCAAAGGGAGTGAATTTCCTTACCCTTTCCCACAGCCAGCCACCTGAACAGACCTCTGGAGGCCCCAGTTAAATAATAATAATAATAATAATAATAATTATTATTATTATTATTATTATTATTATTATTTGCCGCCCAATCACTGGGAATCCAGGCAGCTTACAACAGAAGGAATAATAGACGGTTCCCTGCCCTCAGGCTTACAATCTAAAAGACATGACACAAAAGGAGAAGGGAATGGTGGGGGGGGGAGATCAGGTCCAGCATTCTTCTCTCCCTCTGAGGCCTGGACCAAGGCAGATGGACCGGAGGGAGGGCTCTTTTTCTTAATCGAGGTGGGCCGAATGGTGTTGGGCCTTCCCTTTCATCACTCCCTCCAGGCCGAAGTTGACAGCCTTGAAGGAGGGAGGGGAGGGCTCTTCCTCTTCAGGCCCGATGGTGTTGGGCCTGTCCTTTCACTCCCTCTAAGGCCAGAAGATGACAGTTGGAAGGAGGGAGGGGAGGGCTCTTCCTCTTCAGGCCTGATGGTGTTGGTATGGCTGCTGGGTGAGCAGGAAAGGAGATGATGTCCTTCCTTGCTTGCCCAGTAGCCGTGCCAGTCCCTCCAGGTGTACTGTCACCCTGTGTGGTCCTCATCCTCACACCCTGTTAGTGACACCTCTGACACAATCTCCAGTGTGACATTCAGAAGAAGATTCTTGTTCTGTGGCATAGACTTCTAGCAGGATTAAGGGACTTTAACAACTGTGGTGTCACAATAGTGTCACAATTGTGAAATCTTTGCAACTATGAATATGAAGCAGTTATGGATGCATAACTCTTAGAATTTCATCCATAGTAACTTAATAAATATGTGCCTTGTGCTCCTGCAGCTCCTCTACCCCTCTTTTCCTTCAGCACAGCTGCAAGGAAATCAGAACCATTCTCTTCTTTTTTATGTTAATTTATGCTTGAACTGTTAATTACAATTTATCATTATGTCCAAAGCCAGATAAACTGTGGTTAATCTTAACCATGGTCTATTGCAGACTTCCAGAAGTAGGTGCTCAACAGAGTTTTTTGGCTATAGTTCCAATTACTCCATCCATGCTGCCTGAGAGTGATGGGAATTATGGTCAAACACATCAAATACCTCTAGAGAGCATCAGTTTGGGGAATGTTGATTTGTTGAAATTAGACAACGTCAAATGGTGGAAATAGCAATAATCAGTTAAAAATAGCAATAATCAGTTAAAAAAGCATTTGAGCCAGATAAATTATCACTATAAGGTGAGAGGGCCAGATTAAAACTTTTTGAGGCCCTAAGAAGTTAAAAGATTGTGGTGTAACCACACATATCTAATTTAAAATTTAAAATATAAACAGTAATGCATCATCATTTTTTAATATTTTTTTAGAAATAAACCAAAACCTACAGTGAGATGGAAAATAGTTATTTTTCTATACTTCCACTTCATTTATATTTGAAAGATTTTCTCCTAATTTTTATAATTGCAAAGTCTTTGATCAAAACTAAATCTGCCTGAAAACTGATTTTACCTAACACATTCACTTTTATACTTAGGGATAAGGCATCCAGCCTGCTTTGTTGCATAGATCACATGAGCCTTGGTGGACTGTGTAGCAGTTTACCAGTTCTCAGATTCTAATTCTGTTGTATTCCCAAAATTAATAGGTGTAGTAGTTTGAGAGGACTAGAGACTTAGCTATGGAAACCCTCTGACCTTGGGTAAGTCATACACTCTCAGCCCCAGAAATCCTCATGATAGGCTCACTTTAGGGTCGCAGTAAGTCAGACATGGCATGAAGGGTCACAGCAACAACAAATAGTTGTGGGAACCATGCAGTTCCTAACATTGGCTATGCTGGCTAGGACTCTTGGGACTTTGAATGAAATTATCAGCATTTTGAATTCAGAATATATTGGAAGCTAGTGCCACTCCTTCAAGGGCTCATCCAGAGCCAGGGTGTGTGTGAAAATATCATGAGTTTACAGTTCTGTTTGTTCTGATTTTACCTGCATTTTCCCAGTTTTGCATCCAAACTCTTTCTTGAAATATCCCAGGTTCCCTTCATTCCCTCTCCTCCGTTGTGTTTTTTCTGCCCCTCTTACCGAACATGTGTCTGAACATGTGTCATATCGAGACTCATGCAACACTTCAAAATTCATTTTCACCCATTTCCACTAAAATGCTAATGGGCTTTCACAATATTACACCAGCTAAACATTGAAAAATCACTTGGAAAGTAAGAATGAAAGGTCCTTGGTAATGCCAGGAGTTCACAAGAAATATTTCAAGATAAAGAAAATGTCACATAGATCTACAAAATCAAATTGCAGGGATCTTCAGAGACTTCTTTCTTGTCTGGAAGTGCTCCAAGTCCGGCATTCTTTAACATGATCTATACAATACTTTGGTCAGCAATTTCCCACTATTGTGAAATGTCTTGCATTTCTGTTTAAATCATAATAATATTTCAAATTTGCCTTTATAAGTATAAATTAGCCCATTCAAATTGCTATGAGTTGTCTTGCATCCCATGCTGGAAGAAAGGCAGGTTATTAAATAAATAAATAAATAAATGTGTGTGTGTTTTTTTTTAAAAAAAAACCTGCTTTTCTGCCCTTTTTTGCAAAGTATTTCTTCCATTAGGGTAACATGAGTGATCAAGATGGTGGACTCCAATTGCTAATCCTATGATCCAGTCACACACTATGCTACTTTCCTTTTCTTTCTGCTTTGCCACATCTTGTACAATTGTGTTCCAATGGGAACTGAGTCTACACCACTAAAGTCCTGTAGAATTTATATCACATATCCTTTTATGTACCTTCTACAGGGATGACAGACTGAGATTAATAAAACCCTTA
>NC_056525.1:95042324-95047761 GCF_019175285.1 Sceloporus undulatus
ATACGCTGGGGTTTGGTTCCAAGATCCCCCCGTTGATAATAAAATCCATGGGTGCTCAAGTCCCATTAAATATAATGACATAGCAAAATGGTGTCCCTTATAAAAAATGGAAAATCAAGGTTTGATATTTGAAATTTATACCCTTTTTTTACATTTTCAAACCGTGGATGCTTGAATCCATGTATAAAAAATCTGTGTATAAGAAGGACCGACTGTATAATGTAAGAAATAACCCCATGAAACTGAAAAGAAGTATTTGCATACCTACCAGCCCTGATCTCAGAAGGTGACGTCTTATCCTAGTATTGCTGAAATAGCCGGCAAGGTGCTTATCAGTTAAGCTGTTGTAATTTGCAAGGGATCTGAAACCAACAAAGTTGATTATCTAGTCATTTATAACAATCCAAAAATTTGCACTTGAAAAATGCATGGAATCAGAAACTAAAAATCAGATATTCAGATTACTTTCTTCAGACTATGAGTAGCCATACACTGTGCTATCTATGGATGTCACAGCATTGCCTACAGCAAGGCTTTACAGGCTGGGGCCCTCCAGATGTTGTTGGACTACAATTCCCAAAGGTCCCTTTCAAAACTTCATTAAAACCTGGAAGACTATACACCTGTGACCTATAACCTGGAAGTTTAAGAAGCCACAACATGAAAACTGAAAAACCTTCAGTGACCCAATCATGCATAAATATAGGTGTTTAAAAATGCATTTCTGATCTAGCACTGATGTTTTATGGTCATGCTATAGTCAAGGGATAATGAATGGCTCCTCTTTCAGATACCAAGCAAGTCAATAAAGCTGTGCTACCATATCCTTAATACCATGATAAGTGACACTATTGACTTCAATGTCATTTTCTTCTGCTCTCTTACTATGCATTTAGTCTGGTGTCTTTGAAAGACCAGGCAAACAAAAAAGGTCCCCTGGCAAGAAAGGAGGAATAAAACATTCTCTTCATGAAACTGTGACAAAGGCAAGATACTTCCAGGAAGTTTACTTCTGATTTCATAATAATCCCCCAGGTAGCCTACACCAGATAAAATAAACTTTAAACAGACCATTTACTTTACCATGTTCTGCCTGGTGATTAAACATTAGAGCTATAGCAACTGTTTTATGTTGCTTTCTTTGTCCTGTTGTTTACATTTGCATCTGAAATCACTAGAATTGCAGCAATTATATCAAGTACTGATATGTAGTGCCTCCTGGTACTGGTGTGCTGCATTCATGGTGTTTGCGCAGGTAGGGAGAAATTAAACTTAACCCAATATCTTCAGAATCACTTCCTTGTCAGTATTCGATGACCCAGATAACAAGTTAAAACACAACTAATCTCAGATATCAGAGGGATGGAGCAACCCTAGATGCTGAGCCACTTAGATCCTTATGTTTCATATCAGTTGTGAACAGCCTATCCCTAGTAAAACATCCAATTGAATTAGAACATGAAAAAAGCCCTTCTCAGAAAGGCCAGCTATAGGATTGCAGTGATCAGGATAATGTGTCATGTCATCTTTAGACTCCCTTTTTCTCGGATTGGTTGTCATGACTAAACCCAAAAGAAACAGAAACTATCAATACTCTCACTTCTGAACCTATGTCACTCACATGCCCCTGACTCTGTATATGGCTTGTACATAGGGTTGCCATAATTCTCTACTAAAACCTGGGACAAAATGTAGGACAAAATTTAGACCAAAATGTAGGACAATTGTAGGATAAAATTTAGCCCAAAATGTAGGACATTTAAGGTCCTCAATTTTTCTTAAATGTCCTACATTTTGGGCTAAATTTTATCCTACAATTGTCCTACATTTTGACCCGGTTTGTGGTAGAGAATTATGGCAACCCTACTTGTACAATCCAACATGCTTCCTCCTGAATATCCATGGATCAGCAGTTGGTGTCCAGACTGGATGAGTTAAAACAGTGTGGGGAGTATTCTTCAGCTCTAATGAGAACGAGGCATATATAACTCCACTGGAGCCCTGAGTTGCTTTGCACCTTGGCAAATCTCTGTGCTCCATTGTACATTAAATGATTTGTTGCCTATCCTATAGGTTTTAGTCTTACTGAGATTCCCTTGTGTGTGCTACTGGACACCTTTCTTTCCTTTCACATTATGTTCAAAGAAAAGCCACTCTGCTGGCCTCCATTTATTCCCATTTCTATGCATTCACCTCCACTTTGCCTCCTACAAAAGAATAAACAGAGAGGGCTTATTTAAACTCAGGCTTAAGGCAGAAGAAATAACAACATCAATAGGAAAATACAATTGAACACACAGAGAGAGCTTTACATTTATATGAATCAGAACTATCCATCTCCATTCTCCATCCCCATACAATGTTTGTGTCATGGATAATATCCTCCAAGTTTAATAATCTGGCTTTTCGGCAGTCTTGCACCATAGATCCTTTTGTTCTAGATGTTAAGCAACAAGCTGCCTCAGTCCATTTCATGGCAACTGTATTCCTTCAAAAATAAAAATGAGTTCCCCTCCACCACCTCCCCAGTTCAAATACAATACATTTAATTTGGCAATAACAGTTACATGAGGATACAGTTTCCACCCTCTTGTTGCATGGGGTCCCTTTCATTCCAACACACACAAATTATTGAAAACCTAGACCAGGTTTCTCTTTCCAGGTGTTAACAGCCAACTATGGTACAGATATTATGTTTTCAACACCGGAAAGAACGCAAGTGAGCAACACTCCTCTTATGTTACCTGCTCCTGACAACTCATGAAATGCTATTTATTTGCCACAGGCTTGCTAATCATGCCAAATGTAAAAGTGAATTAAACATCTTCATTATCAGGAAACACAAGAAGATCCTTGCCAGTCCAGAGTAAAGGCTCATCCATCCAGTAGTCTGGCTTCCTACTGTGCCCAATCGTACCAATGCCTATAGGTAGCCCATTAAGAGAGCATAAAGTCAATCATTTTCTCACACTGTTGTTCCCCAGCAAATAATACTCAGAGATGTGTCACCTATACTTCTTTAGGTAGAATACAACTATTCATGAGTAGCAGCCATCAGTAGTGTTCTCCTCCATTAACATGTATAAGTTCCTTGTAAAGCCTTCTGAGTGGGTGACCATTACCATATCTTGAGGGAGTAAATTTCATATCTCCTTTAGTATATGTTGTGTCTTTCCTGAATCCATCATTGTTTAAACAGATAAACACCCCCCAGGCTTTAGTATTAAGTGAGAGGGAAAAATGTAAAGGCAAAACCATTTTCTCTGAGGTTTTCTATGGTTTTGTGTAGACAGAAGACATCTTCTTTTTTTATGTACAAACCCAGTGCTCTCAATCAAAAATAAAACAAGAACCATTTTTGGGGACAGTATAGGAAAATGTGGAAACACAAGAAGGGTCCTGCCAACCTCACATTGCGAGCACATTTCCTTATGAAAAGTGATTGTGACCAATACTGTGCATTATGCTAACATAGTTATATAGTCTTCATGCTGTCAGAAGTACAAGAAGGGCAGAGAGCTCTTGTCACTACAGATGTGAAGAAAAAGTCTCCAGAACATCTGAAATGACAATAGTTACCACCAGGAAAGCAACACTGCTTTGAAATGATATTGGAGAGGTGATCAACATAGTTTTTACATATCACTTTGCACCCATGAAGCTATACTTGCATTCACTTGCACTCTATAACCACTGTGTATAACGGGGCATAAATGTTGGTTCAATAGGACTTGCATGATCATGAACCATGTCAGCACTTGCTCTGTCACACAAACCCCAATTTCTGGCAGGTCATTCAAAGACGTGTCAGAAATTATGAACAGTGATGAGTGAGGCCAATATCAATTACAAGAAGTGCCATTTACTACTAATCCTCTGGCATCAATTGCAATACTGAATAAACACCTGAACAGACCTTTCAAAGAAATGTATCCTTTTAATGTATGAATAATTTATTATCTCTAGAACAAAGACTATTACCAAAAAATCCTCTATAAAATAAGAGGGCAAAAAGTTTCAACAGTAATGTACATGTAATTATAACAAACTAATCAGCTCAGACCCACATTTTAAAAAGGTTTATGGCAAACCTTCTTCACAGCCCAATGTAGACTTGTTTACAAAAGTATGAATTTTAGTGGTTCCAAATACAAATATATTATTTGTTTATTTAAAGTATTTCTGTATTGCCTCCCAGCCCACAAGGGCTCTTGAGGTGATGAACAAATAAAAACCAGACAAAATCATTTTTAAACACATTATAATACCCTTTATTAACACCCAAACAATCTAAAAAATCAGTTTTGAAATAATCAAAACATCAATTTCAAACACTGAATGCCATGCGGAACAGCACTGTTTGGGCTGTCAGATGCTCAAAAGACATGAGGTCAGCCTACTTTCCTTCGGTAGGGAGTTATACAGTTGATAAATTACCGCCCCCAAAAAGCCCTGTTATGTGTACCCACTAACCAAACTTCATGAGTTGTTGGGACACACAACAGGGCCTCCTTTGAATAATAATAATAATAATAATAATAATAATAATAATAATAATAATAATAATAATACAGGCTACGGGGAAGCGGCCTTTTGCTGCTGATCCCTGCACCTCAGAGCTGTGGGTCGGCAGCTAGATCCCGATACACCAGGGAAATCAGCGCCTACAGCCGCCCCAAAGGGAGGTCGTAACTCAGTACACAAATACACATAACATTCTTGATGCGATTCAGTCCCTGACATGGCATTACACATGAATAATTTTCATAATCTGTGTAACCAAACATTCCCCTAGGTTTCAAAATAAAAGGGAGAAAGCTAAGTATCTCACCAAAAGGAGCCAGAAACATCATGGTGAGTTTAGTCTTGAAATAGTTCAAGGAACTGTTGCCTGTGCTTTTTCTTCAACAAAGCAAAGAGACATACAAATCTAACATTTCTAAACCACAGATTGCCTTTTTACAGTAAGAAATGACAGGTCAATAAATAAAACCTTGCACTGACAAAATATAAACATTTCAAATGAACAGAAGGAAATGTCAACACTACTTGCTGACACAAGTGTCACAGCCTCAGTGGGTATCCTTCAAAAGCAGTTGTCCTCAGATATGAGTGGTTGCTGTCCAGATCAAATTGCTTTTTGCCACTCGGCTTTGCAAAGGGTGAAGTGCTATCAAAGCTTCAACCAAACAATCAATCTGCAGACCACATATCATTCCCTGAATATATTTAACCAACAATAGAATCTACTTGTAAGAGTATACAGTCAGTTCAACTATTTCTATAGATTGGCCACATTCAGCAGCAGAGGTGCCTTCCAAAGAGGAGTGAAGGGATTAAAAGCATCCTGGCAAAGCCTTGTAGAATCTATGCATACTTGTCATTTGCTATCCAAATCTTTAAAAACTGCAGAATGAGTAATTTTTGGCAAATCCCA
>NC_056525.1:95047786-95051325 GCF_019175285.1 Sceloporus undulatus
ATCCCAGGGGAAAAAATTGCAAGACGACAATTAAAATGGTCAGTATGTTTTGTTTTCCTTAACGCCCTACAGGAAAGCTTGTTAGGAATGCAGAGTGCTTAAGCAGACAATAGTGAAGTGTGGCTACTCTTAAAGAGATCTATTGTATCTTTAGAAGGTGTAATTCTCCCTTATGAATTAGATTCTATTTATGTTTAAATTGATTTAAAGCTATTTAACGTGGAAGAAGGAAAGTGGTGAAACTAAGTAGAAATTAAGCTGAGTTCTTGTACTCTTCCAGTACAAAAAGGAGTGTCAGTAATCTCCCAGGCCCATCACATGATATGTAATTTAAACCCTATGCAGAAAGTCAAAAAGTGAAGAAAGGTCTTATATTTTGTTGTATATCTTTATAGCTGACATGGAACATTATACATGGAATATTTCATGTTCTGAGCCAATGTGATGAGATCTTTGGCTCAGGTTAAATAACCAGAATAGTCCAAAAGAACAGTTTAAACCAAAAATCTGAAAATGACTTCAGACATTCAGGCCACTTCCTTAGTAATCATTTTTAAAGGGCAACACATAGTGAAAAGAGCCAGTGGCTTGAGTGCTGGACTAAAATCTGAGGAGACCAGAGTCTGAATCCCTATCCAGCCATAGAAACCCACTGGATGACCTTGGGCTAGTCACATTCACTCAGGCTCAGAAAGAGGCAAAAGCAAACCCTTTCTGAACAAATCTTGACACACACATAATAGGTTCACCTTTGCATTGTCATTCAGTTAGAAATGTCTTGAAGGCACAAAACAACAGACACAATGAAAATATAGATAAATGTTGGTGACTATAGTCTATCCAGATTTTGTTATTTGTGCTTGGTGGAGTTAAAACACCTCCCCCTCCAAAGATTGCAATAATCTCCAGAGAAATTTGAAATTCAGAAAAGTGATATTCTGCAGAACTGTAGTTCCAAGTGACTCTAAAACAGCAGTTCTCAACCTGTGGGTTGCAACCCCTTTGGAAGTCAAATGACCCTTTCACAGGGGCCGCCTAAGATCATTGGAAAACACATATTTCTGATGGTTTTAGGAATTGAGACAAAAATAATTTTATGGTTGGGGTCACCACAACACGAGGAACTATATTAAAAGATTGCGGCATTAGGAAGGTTGAGAACCACTGCTCTAGAGTGACATGTGAACTAGCATGATGTAGTGGTTTGACAGATTAGGAGACTAGGAAAATAGTCCTCACTCAGCAACAGAAAACTACAGCCTCACAGCAAGCAAACTCCTCTGAACAAAATCTGCCAAGAAAACCCTGTGGTAGGTTCACCTTAGAATTGGTATAAATTAGAAATGATTTGAAGGAACACAACAAGTGGCATTAAGGGTCTTTTCTTTTTTTAAAAAAAAATCCATGAACAATCTGAAATGGTTACAACTATAGTATTAAGATTTAGAAGACTGTGATTTTGCAATGATTGAATCGTAGAGTCAGGTTTTCCCGTAACATTGGAAAGAATAAAGCAACAGATAATTTTGAAGCAGTTTCACACAACTGAACTAACTAGATCAGACAGGTATTTTTCCATAACAAATCCAACATTATGAGAAGAGGAATGGTTCTAGCACAAAATGAGAAACAAGCTGGCTAATTGTCTCTTTACCCTCCAGGTACTTCAGGCTGTTCATCAAAGTATTCTGGCTTGCCTCCTTGCTCAGCTCCCTGTAAAGCCTCTCCGTTATATTCAATTAAAAGCATGAACCAGTTCACCAATGAGTTGAATAATATTTTCTGGTTAATGTAGGCAAGTGATTCCCAAACTCTGACTTAAAAAATCCTAGACCATTGGCCAAGATGGCTAAGGCTTCTGGGATTTGAAGTTCAAAACACCTGGAGGATCTGAGTTTGGGAATCAGTGACTTAAACAATATGGAGCAGGTGAAAAAAAGATCTGGTCACTGGCCAATCTAGGAAAACAACTACCAAAAGAAAAACCTATTCAGAACTCAAAGGACAATCTGATACTCTCCATATGGAATGTCTTACAAAAGCAAATCCAGTCACCCTGTGGTTGGCTGTACATCTCTTGCATTTGCAGGTTAGTTTGCCACCATCGTGTCTGCATCCCACTATGTGTTATCCCTTTATTTTCAATGGGGATGGGGCAAAGCATATCCTAATGACTGAGGGAAGGGATAGTATCTTAGGCCTGTTACAGACAGGCCTAAATAAAGCTGCTTCGAGTCACTTTGGAGGTATGGTATTTCAATGATGCATGCGTCCTAAGAGTCTAAAAGCCGCACCAAAGCTGCACTCCAGTCCTTAGAACAGTAGTGTGGCTTTGGTGCGGCTTTTGGACTCTTAGGACGCATGCATCATTGAAATACCATACCTCCAAAGTGACTCGAAGCAACTTTATTTTGGCCTGTCTGTAACAGGCCTTAGTTTATAATATATGGACTTATTGTGTATACCTATAGAAACAGATAATTAGCAAGAAATAATGAAGAATGCTTTGAGTACCAGAGATAAATATTAATCCTGAAGAAAGAAATTGATCTGTTTGTTGATTCTGATAACTCAGAGTAGCACACATGGTAAGTTGCCAGATGTGAAAAATACATGTGTAGATGGAGAGCTTTCAGCAATGCTGTATTTCTAAATCAACCTGCTTTAAAAGGTTTCTCAGTGTGCGATTAAGAGAAAATGTGGTGTGAAGCTTTAAAAGGGAAGAATTTGTCAGGTGTAAACATTTGCAGACCAAAGACAGTCTTCTACAAGGGAGGAGCCTCGTAATTAAAGAAGCATAAATAAGCAGCAGTCAGGGAAACAGGGAACCGTCATGGCACAACACCGCCTGCTGTAATAATTGGAATGCTTTGCTAATTGGAATAGTCTGCTATTTATCTCCAACAGTAATAAAGTGAGTCCTCATGGCCCCAGTGCCATCTGGAAAGAAACACTGCAGATGAGCAATGGGAGCATCTGCAGGTTAACGGGGGAAGTGTTGATTGTGCTGTGATATGATCAACAGATGTCAATCCAGGTTGGCTAAGGCTAGAGCTCCCTACCATTTCTTTTATTATGTGGTGATGGTGGGGAGTTGGTCAATAAAAGAATACTTTATCTGCCTGTTGACATTTTGACCTGTTTTCCCCTCCCTCCCACCCTCTTTTTAAAGTTTCTATTGGATTGCTTAATTGTAGCAACAGGAGCTTGGGCTACATACGAGTAGAGATTTTATGGCAGCCATGCAGACCTGAAATTTTATGGCATTCCTTTACTGCCTTTATTCCTGTCATCTTTCTGTTCTCTTTTTTTGGATGGGAGAGGGGTGAAGTGAAAACTTTTTATCTGCCTCTGCAACATTGAATCAAGCAACACAGAGACCTGCAACCTGTGACTACAACATCAACCTGTGACAAGTTTATATGATTTTTGTTCATGAACTCAATACCACCTTCACCTGATGAAGAAGCCAGTAAGAGTCAAAAGCTAACTATGGCGGTTTACAGACCGCCAAATAGTACGTCATCAATACGTACTAG
>NC_056525.1:95051425-95052839 GCF_019175285.1 Sceloporus undulatus
GACAGTGGAACACACTCCCTCAGAGTGTGGTGGAGCCTCCCTCCTTGGAGGTCTTTAAGCAGAGGCTGGATGGACATCTGTCGGGGATGCTTTGACTGAGATTTCCTGCATGGCAGGGGGCTGGACTAGATGGCCCTTGTGGTCTCTTCCAACTCTATGATTCTATGATTCTATGCCATTCAGAAATTTTTTCTATAGGTGTACTCTGGTTGGGCCTAGCAACTGGATTCAGACCAAAAAATATTCTGTAAAGTAAATGGTATGAAATTATGTTCTTAATGTATTTTCTTTTCTCCCCGCCCCCTTTTTCTGTTTTTACTTTACATGGATCATATGATGAAAAGGTGGCATAACAATACTGTATCATACATTTCTATAACTCCTTGAAGTCCTTTATATTTTATAGATAAAAAAAATCTGATATCAGTAATCTGGATCTTCAATTATTTATGGAGATGCAGTGAGGAAGAATCAGTTACTGATACTGCTGACCTCAAAAGCTCTTAACACAAACCATTCCAATGGAACAACTCTTAAGTAAGTGCCTTATTGCTTCTGATCTGAACATTGTAATTTCTCTGCCTGGCACAACGAACAGAAAGCACAAAGTAGCTTTGTAAAAATTCCAAGAAAATTCAGCTTCAGCTAAAGAATCATCTGGGAAATGTAAAGTGTATTGACTATTTAGGACTCTCATTTAATTAATGAATAACTTAAATATAATAGCTTCACAGTAGAATTAAGTTAATGCTGAATTTCCAGCTTAAATTTAAAATAATTTTAAATTACATTGCCCCTTTTTGTTAGGAACATTTTCCACAGGATTGATCATTCATTTTCAGTTGTTGGTAGCTATTACTGGGATGTAGATAAAGTCATAGGGGACTGGAAATCTAGTAATGCAGGCAGATGATGTTATCATTCCTCCTAATCAAAATGTCCTAGCACTTCAACCATGTGAGCCCTGGTTCTACTATACCATTCTAAGCAAGATCTCAGTGGTCTCAAGCATACTCATTGGCAAGCAGAAGACATATAAAATTAATGGCGGGGTACAGACCGCCGCTTTGTGGCGGTCTGCCGCCGCCGCCAGTAGGTCCGCGGGGGAGCCGGAGCCTTCACACGGCCCGACTCCCGTGCGGACCGAAAAAGAAGCTCCAAAATGGAGCTTCTTTTTAAGTCGCGTTTGCGACGTAGTGAGGCGCCAGGGGCGCACTCACTACATCACAACGCCCGCGACGCGTACGGACGCTCAGCGTCCGATACGTAAAGATGGCGGCGCCCGTATGAACAGGGCGCCGCCATCTTGTACGTATTCAATACGTACTAGGGTTAGGGGGGTGCGGAAGCACCGCCCCTTCCTAACTCTAGTACGTATTGATGACGTACTATTTGGCGGTCTGTAAACCGCCAT
>NC_056525.1:95052939-95056716 GCF_019175285.1 Sceloporus undulatus
TTCATCAGTCATGGAATTCTTGAACAAAGAAAATGAAAAGACAGATTGCAAAGTGAAATTGCTAAACAACGAAACAGAAATCAGTAGAAGAGATCCAGTTCCATCTTCTGTAGTCTGAGGATTATTATTTGTCGATGCTGCTGCTATTGCTCTTTTATCATCACCACCACCATACTGTGGCCTGAATCCTGTTGCTACTCCCAATTACAGTAGAACCATTGAATCAGTGATACTTGCTTACATGTTGACAATTGAACTATTGATTGAACACTCTACTTGGGACGCACTAATAGGATTCAGGCATACATGTTCACAGCTGATCACCGTGATGACTTCTGTGCTATCACTCAGCAACTATTTTGTGAATGGCTATTGTTAATAAAAATTATTCTTATTATCATTCATTCATTCATTTAATTTATTATGTCAAATAGCCAGCATATTCTTATATGTACTTTTTGAATTTTATTTCCAACTAACCTCACAGTTAACAGCCTACCCATTTCCCCAAGGCATGTGAACTTAAAGCTGTCAATTGGAAATTAACTGTCTATTCATTTCAAGAAGCATGCAGTGTCCATGAATGCTCTGCCAGGAAGCTTTTGTGGACTAATTCTTGTTTTTTTCATTAGTATTGCTGAAATTCAAACAAAGAAAGCACATTAGGTTCACATGTGCATGCACATCACTGATTTACCTGCACTTAATTCCTTTCGTTTGTTGTAAGTGGGAAACAACCTGAAGGCACACAACAACTACAAAATTACTAATGCACCTGATGTTTGGTAGCTGAATATGTCAGCAAACCTCATTGAAAATCACTGCATTCCTTATTTATCTCACCCAGATCTGTGCTTTTCAACTTACCAATTCACCATTCCACCTTATTGATAAGTGTGATGACTAGTAAATTTTAAATTAAATAGTAAAAGATTTAGCCATGTTTAAAGTCAATGTCTCCAATATATTTTATGATCAAGTGTCTGGGAAAAAAAGCCTTTGGTTTGAAAGAAAGGTAGAAAGGGAACTATATTTTAAAGAAAAAAGTATAATATGAATGTTCATATAAAGCACTGAGTTTTCAATAACTGTTGATAAGAATTGTGCAATTATTTCAAGTCCTGAAAGGGTGTCTGCATGTGGCCTTGGATTCTGTAGTGTTCATAGCAGAGTTTTGAAATTGTTAATTAATTCACTACCTTATTGATCCATTGGGTGGCTCCCCTAATCTGCCTTCAACACTTTAACAAGTTAATTATTTTCAGGTCATTGGAATTTCTTGGTGTGGATGGCTCTTGTTCCACAGATTCAGCAAGTCAGGAAGAAAAGAAGGTTTCAGGAGAAGGATTAGGATTGGAAGAAATGCCTCATATGCCTTTCTTGACTGGCAAATTAATCCACCTACAGTATTTTGGCAATGTTAGAGAAAGCTCGAAAAAGCTTTGGCAGCCCAGAAGTGAAGAAGACCTGGCAAGCAACTGAAGAGCTGGATTTGGGGTAACTGAAAATGAATGGAAATGGTGGGGGGAAGGCAGATCCTGGCCTTGAATGGAGGAATGAAATAGGGCAGTGGCAAGGGGTCTAGATATTTACTCAGCTTCCTTCTTCCCTCCCAGAGTTTATGGTGTGAGGGACTAAGTTCTCCTCTGCATCCACCTTTTGGCTAGAAGCAGATGGGGTAGATTAAATGTTCCTTGTCCCATATCAGCCAATGTGTCATTTGTTGTGTTTGACTAAAAGCCACTACAAATCCATTTTTTAAAAACAAAAACAAAACATAAATGTACATCCATATAAATCCCATATTCTTAATCAGGAAGGAAAAGCCACTCATTTCACTCATCTGGGAATAGCTTATTTAGTTAAGACTTAGGTATTAATTTTCAAACACAACCATGTCTTCTCTGTTTCTGTGTGTCTGAATAGCAGACTGTGAGCAACACGGGCTGGTGTTTAATGCACAAAGTTTGTAGTTTGTTGTGGTAGCAGACTCTCAGAGAAAGAAGGTTAAATGTGTCACAAAATGACAAGTCCTACAATTCCATAGCATTAAGCCATGGCAGTTAAAGTGGTGTCAAACTGGATTATTTCTGTGGTGTGGGTGCAGTCTAAGTGAAAACTCTTTTTCACCCCATCCCTTTTTGTACCTTTGCTTTCTCTTCTCTTACACCACTGCTTCCACCCTGGTTTTCACTCATCTTCTTCTTCAATAGATCATAAACAAACAAACAGCTTCATATATATACCGCTTCATATTGAACTAACAGTGTCTAAGCAGTTTACAAAGTGTAAGCTAATTGCCCCCAACAATCTGGGTACTCATATTAGCAACCTCAGAAGGACGCAAGCCTGAGTTGAGCTGGAGCCCTTTCGCTGGTATTGAACTCGCAATTGTGGCTGCAGTACAGGCATTCAACCACTGTGCCACCAGGGCTCCTATAAGTCATACACTTTCGGAAGGTTGGGAAGATTGGAATTTGGAGCAAATAGGTATGATTTCCACCCTACTTATGGTCTCTGTCAAATATTCTCATTAATAAGTTGCATTGAGCTAAGTAGACAAATTATGTGCTCAGCCACTGATCTTTGCAGATCATTCTTCGTCATAGGAAATGGGACCCAGAAAGAATGCAGTTATTTGGGTTTACAACACTTATTGAAGAATTGCTTAGAGGCTCTAAAGGAATTTCTAATTAAGAATTCTACATCTTTGATTTACTGACTGATCTTTGTAGCCAGTCACTTATTGCTGCATTTGCATTAGATCAGTGTCTTCTAGCTGAAATAAATGTGTTATTCTTTACTAACCTTCAACAGGAGTAAGTGAACATTGTGCATGTCAACCAGGGTGGGAGTGGGAGACAGAAGAGATGCAGATCACTGACAAAAATGAACTGATCAAGTTATCCAATGAGATTCATGTTTTAGGGCAGCCAGACTTGTTGGAGTCCCCCCAACCACAGACTGTTATGAGTTATGCTCAACAAATATGAATATTAGACTTTGATGCATAAAGCAGGGAGCTGCCTATTGCCAGAGTCAATGTGCACTGGAAGAAGACATGCTGGAACATAGGACAAGACAACCTCGATCCCTATCCAAGTCAAGTCTCAATTCAAAGTGCAAACTGGAATTTCCCCCAACCTGCCTTTCCTGTTGACAAGGAAATAGTTTGATTGATGAGAGCAATCAGTGTTGAACACACACAAACACAAGAGTTTACTTCCACTGAATGGAGACCTGCCAAATTGGATCAGACTGGTACACCCCTATTGTGAGATATTGTGCAGTTCCTAGAGATGTTGGGCAACCCTAACTGGATTTGGAAAGGGTCTATACTTAATTGCCTTAGCCTCATGTATACAACCTCATTGCTGTCAATCCCCCCACAAGACCATCTAAGATTCATTATCAGTGATCAGAGGGCATGTTTACATCTGCGCTTTTTAAAAAGACACAAACTTTGCGCTCCTCATTTTTAAGCATGTGATTTTGTTTTTGTTTTTGAACCCTCCATAGAACAACATAGTCATCTTATGCCCTACCCAGAGGCATCCCCTTCACTCATTTTCAAGTTAGGGAATGGTTAAATACAGGCAAAGGGGCAGAGCAAGACAAATACTGAAACATCCAGAGACAACCAGACCTAGACTCTTCTTCACGTTGGAGGGTGAGTAAATCTGTATTCTCCTAAGCATCACGACAACCCTCTAGCCCAGGGGTAGGCAACCCTTTTGAGCCGGGGGCCGGGTAGCTGTCCCTCAGACAACTGGGGGG
>NC_056525.1:95056816-95061659 GCF_019175285.1 Sceloporus undulatus
TAATAGGTAGAGACGGTGTGTGTATAGATAGATGTATAGATAGATAGATAGATAGATAGATAGATAGATAGATAGATAGATATTATTTATTTATTTATTTAGGTATTTATATCCCGCCCTTCAGCCCTAATGGCTCTCAGGGCGGCTTACAATAATATTTTTAATCAGACAGTTCCCTGCCCTCAGGCTTACAATCTAAAAGACACGAAACAAAAGGAGAAGGGAATGGTGGAGGGAAAGGGGATGAGGTCCAGTGGATCTTCTCTCCCTCTGAATAGATAGATAGGACAGATAGTTGTTGTTGTTTTAATTTTCACCCATTACACAATTCTGAATACCCAAGGTGGAACATCCTAGCTACATTGTGATTAATAAAGTGATACCTGAGAATTAATTGTAAAGAAACATTTGTATGTAAGGGAAGGGGGTTATAATTGGTGGTTTTCCAAAGAATACCAAACCTTCACTGAGGCTTGTACTCCAGTTTGCTGTTGCCTTTTTCACCATTCCCTTTCTCTTTTGTAACAAAACATTCCCACTGAGCTCAGGATTTGTGCCAAGACTGCAAGTTTATCAATGCTTCTTTTACAAATTTTCAGCTTATTGTGGATATTTAAATTTCACTCAATATTTTTTTTTTTTGGAAAAAATAAATCCCACTGTGTGTTTTGTATAATGCTTCCCTCTACTGAATCACCAGAAAAAAACTGTTATTATCCCACTCATTAGCTTGGTTTGAATAAATAAATGTATATATATCTTTTTGCATACAATTATTTGAATGGAAAGGTAAGATAGTAAAAGTCCCATTGAACTTTGTGGCCTTTGCTTCTGGGTAGATGTGTATGGGATTGCCCTCTCAATTTCTGCTTGTGATTTATAATTAACAAACTTACTCATGCACTATATCTTTATGTATGTGCCTTCTGCTTACAGCTTTCAGTTCTCAACAGATAGAAGCAGAACATACAACAAAAATAAAAGTAATCGCAGAAAGAAGTGCTCCACAGCTTTTCTATATTTTGCAAGCCAACTTTATATATCACATATTGCTCACAAATGCTCTGTTATTTATCAAGAAAAAAGCCATCCTAAGGGGGGGGGGGATAACCATGAACCATAATTGTCTATGAATTATTTAATTAGAGGCAATGAAATGCATGGGACTTATTAGTTACCGCTAACTTAAGTCTCATTGATTTCAGCCAGTCTAATCTAAGTAAGATTAACAATGGATTTAGCTCTATAGAAATATTAACACTTCACTTTTGTGGTTTCAAAAAAAGTGGATCCAAGCATATTGCAATTGCCATAGAGGCTAGAGACCTTCCTGCCACATCCCAAGTCAGTTTAAGGGAAGAAACACCATGGTGTTAGCCATAGCTGTACAGTGCTTTCAGCCCAGGAAGTCTTTTAGAGTGAATGATTTCTGCAGTCCTATTTAGCACATTGAACAAGATTTTGTGTGGCTGTGTGCACGCACAACACTAGGAAGACATTTCTCATGAAAATGCCTGAACCTTCTACTGATTTTGTACAACTCAAAGCTCAGACCTAAAAAAAGAAAAAGAAAAGTTACTTCAAGCTTAGTTCCTTTAAAGGAGATGCAGTTGGCCCTCTGAGCAGTTGATTCTACCCATTCCTCATCATTAGCTAAGTTGGCTAGGACCAATGGGAATCGGAATTCAACAGTATCTGAAGAGGTGCAGG
The DNA here is from genome assembly GCF_019175285.1 of Sceloporus undulatus. NCBI lineage: Eukaryota > Metazoa > Chordata > Lepidosauria > Squamata > Phrynosomatidae > Sceloporus > Sceloporus undulatus. The sequence goes on from NC_056525.1 coordinate 95,058,527, forward strand.
TTCTCCAGCTCTATTTCAAAGGAATTTAAAATCCCTATTCACTGCACAATCCTATTCAGAAATCAGTAGAGTTTTGCTTAATGGGCCTTACTTCAGAAGCCTGTACAGTTATACTCAATGGGCCTTACTTCTACATAAGTAAGTATAATATTTTCATCTATGTATATTTAGGCTAAGGCTCTACCCCTTCAGTTCAGTGAAATCTTGCAGGGCAGCTCTTTTGCTGTGTCCTATAACAGGGCAAGGGCTTTTTTGTGGACGGGGGTTGATACAAAAATTCCATGTGCTGTATGAAGGTACACATTAAACCCTGGATTAGACACAACCTTGGGCAAGTCACACTCTCTCAGACTCAGAGGATGGCAATGACAAATCCTCTCTGAAGAAATATTGCCAAGAAAACCCCATCATAAGTTCATTTTAGGATCTTCATAAGTCAGAAATGGCTTGAAGGCACATGATGACAACAAACTAAAATGGAAGCATAGGTCTAAATCCAGTTCTTATAATCCAGTTGTTACTCTCTATCATTTGGCAAGTGATTCAGTGGGTGTACTCCAGGTAGGATTAGCAAGTGAATTTAGGCCTAGATTCTGACAAGTTTATAGATGTAATATATATGATAACCAATGTGCAAAATGTTGATTTATGAATTCATTGTTTTTCCCGCCCTGATGGATAATTCTAGAGACAAAAGCTGAGAGTATATTTTTAAAGACAGAGGTTCAAGGTAAAGGCTGGATGTGGATCTGTTCACATCCACATTCTGCTGTTCACACTGAACAGTTCCCACTTGTCTGCCTTCAGCCATGAATGAAAACAGGATCAGTTAGTAACCACTTCTCCCAGCTGGTAGCCTGCCCTCAGCATAGGGTCTTCATACTACAAGTAATATATGGATGGTGTTGGCTTTTTTCTTTCGAGCAACACTTCCCATGTTTCCACTTTCTAACATTTGGTCCTGAAGTTTCAAACTGAGAAGGAAGGAAGTTTCCCTGCAGATATGTCTGAATAGTGCACAGTTAGAAAGTTCTAGAACACTGTGGTAATTTTGAAAAAATACAATAATGGCATGATGAAGAATGAGACCAGAGCACTGTGCTATTTTTAGATACTGTTGTCACAGCTGGCAGAAACATAATAAAAATGAGAGCGGAGAAACGAGGACTTTGAAATATGGGCAATTGCTAAAGGAAATTAAAACATATACAAGTTTGTCTCAGCAGTACTATGGACTGGTATCCAAAATTGTGACCAGCTTATGAAAACGAATACAAAATTTGAGGAACCGTCCAATTTACACAAAGAAAGTGGCCAGCTTGCAGTCAGGCTCACTTTAAATGTGTTCGTTTTGATTTGAGATGAAGTTCCCATTAACTGTATTTGGGACTGAGTTATTAATGAATCTAATGCTTTCCATCAATACGTTTTTAAACAACTGATCATGCTACCTATTATAACATATGTATAATAAGTAGTCACAAGGAAAGTGTGTCCAAGTGGTTTTAGCAGAGAGGTTGCTTCGCTTGAGTTGTACCCGTGCACTCTTTGGCCTGTTACAGGCTGCCAAAATAAAGCTGCTTCGGGTCTCTTTGGATGTATGCTGTTTAAATGATACATGCATCCTAAGAATCCGGAAGCTGCACCAAAGCTGCCCTCCAGTGCTTAGGAATGGAGTGTGGCTTTGGCACAATCTCCGGACTCTTAGGACCCATGCATCATTTAAACAGCATACCTCCAAAGAGACCCAAAGCAGCTTTATTTTGGCAGTCTGTAATAGGCCTTTGTTTAACATTATAAGATAACGGTATCTCTTTCTCTCAAGTAAGCAATGCAAATAAAACATTTGTTGTGAATATCCTGAATCCAAGGTGTTGAGATTGCCAACATCTGGACATCAGTATGGTATACTCTTCGTGGGGAGGAAAATTCAGGAGTAGCTTTCTTGGCTGTGCAACAAAAATACAACAAAATCCAAAATCCACAAGCCAGCTCCAAAACACAAAACACATTATGCAAGCTTTTGCTTCACCGGTTTCTTCTTCAGCCAAAAATGTTTTAAAATTATGCAAGAGATAAATGGTGACGGTGTCAAAGTGACAGGTGTACATTTGGACTGAGATGTCAGTTAAGATGGTATTGAGGGATTTCAATGCAGGCAGAGGCCACTCCACTTATTGTACCTTTGGAAACTGACAAACAGAAAAATATTTAGCTTTCATATTTGAATACAATATTCATTACTTTCTGCTTGTTGTAGCTATAAAGATGATATCACCATAACACTACAATTCAGAAAAATTGCATTTCAATTGTATAAAATGTTGCGATGGGTTTTCTGACATCAGGGATAGCTCTGCAGAAACTTAGATACTACTTTCCATCCCTCATTCCCAAGTGAACATTTTATTTTATTTTATTTTATTTTGAATTCTTGTATAATTATAACTACAAAATTGACAATATTCAAGTTCCTGCAATGAGTCTCTCTCTCTCTCTCTCTCTCTCTCTCTCTCTCTCTCTGGTCTGGCATAACATTTAAAATATTTAATGTCATATAATATTCTTTCCAGATTTTTGCTGTTGGGTTTTCCTGGTGTCTTCCTTCCCATCTCTTCTAGGACAGATCAGAAAAGAATTTATATGGAGGATATAGTAGTGTACCACATTTAACTGTGTGTGTGTGTGTGAAATAACTTACAAATAGCAATAGCTTCACAACAACCTCTCTTCCTCCCCCCCTCCAAATAATAACAATTTACCAAATTGTTGGGAAGTTGTTATAATTCCTTTTTCAAATTATTACTCGCCCTTTAGATTAGAAATGAGGCCAGGCTTAGCAATCAGCTATAAATGGTAGGATTTCTAAAGTAGGAGCACTTGTCTGATTGTGAAGTGGAGGCCATTATTGCCTTGATTGGGTCTTTTTTTCCCCCCTCGTAGCTTGCTTGATTTGTAGTTGAGAGACACTACTCACTACTGCTCTAGAAGCAATCAAAGCTTTCTCTGCTCATTTCTGCTCAGCGATTTGGGGTCCACTACTTTGGCACAGCTGCCACCTTTTAGCTTCCATCAGGAGACAGATATATATATATATATATATATATATATATATATATATATATATATATAT
>NC_056525.1:95061684-95068318 GCF_019175285.1 Sceloporus undulatus
ATAACCTCATTGAGAATCTGGTGCTGGAGAAGAGTGCTGAAAAAGCATAGACAGCCAAAATGACAACAAATGAATCCTGAACAGATTAAGCCTGAAATCTCCCTAGAAGCCAAGATGTTAAGTTGAGGCTATCACGCTTTGGCCACACATCATGAGAAGGCATAACTCATTTGAAAAACAGTGTGATGCTAAGAAAGATGGAGGAATGTAGAAAGACTCTGTTAGGGAGGTAACAAGTATGAATTTAACGGACCTAAGCAGAGCAGTGGAAGACAGGGAATCTTGCAGATGTCATCCATGGGTTCGCCATGGTTGGGATCGACTCAAAGGCCATTAACAACAACAATAACGTGTTGTGGGACTCACATCCTCCCAATACCATCAGATTCTAGCATTCATCCAATAGAAGATCCTGTCTGTAGGGCCTATTCCTCAAGAAAAGTTGTGTGCTGATCCTTTGTTAGTCAGCGTTGAAGGATCTCAGATGCTCCAAAATTATATGAGCTTAATCTGGGATGTTATCAGTCAGTGGGAATGTAGAAAAATTTGTCCAAACTGCTAACCAGTTCATCTTTTCATTTCATATATATTTCAATATTCCTTAGTCTTCTATTGGTTGACAGCCCCCTTTTTTAATCCCAGACATCTGGGGGGGTGTGGTAGGAAACTGTGGCATCCTAGTCCTCCTGTGCCTTCCCTGAATATGCTCCAAACCCCTTCAGAAAGGGGGAGGTGACATCTCTATAGTCCATCAGGAATTGTCCACTATTTAAATGCTTTATCTCACACTGGACTTATCACATAGAGATCTATGTGCTTCCATCCCAAAAATAATTAAAGTGTGGCATCCCAGAAAGCAAGCCAATTCACTAATGCTTATTACACAGAGAGCACAACAGGGATTAAAAGCACATTATTTAGGCAAGAAAGTGGTCGAAAGCGAATTTGGGTTTCAGACAGATGAGGCAAATCCTGTTGATAGCTTGGAAATATTTTTTTTGCACATGCTCAAACTGTCATTTCCAAGTGCATACACACAGATGCTTCATAGAGGGAAGGGAAATGGGGAGGAAAATCCTCTTTGCCCCAGAAGCTGTTTCAGAGGAAGGCAGGCTGAGGTTTCCTTTATAAATTCCCGAAAAACCACAAACGCACACACGTAAGAAAAGAGGAGAGGGCTGGTCGATAAACTTGTCTGATTCCAGCAAGGGCTGACACTCCCAGATGCCCTCTTTTCCAAGTCATGTCTCCATGTCTCCCTCCTCTACAGGAGGAATTCCAAAACATCCTCTCCCTCTGCCTTCTCTCACTAGCTGTTCTGTGCTGTAGGGGGAAGGACCAACCACGCGAGGGAAAGAGAGTGTGTGTGTGTTGTGTGTGTGTGTGTGGTGTGTGTTATATATATATATCTTTAGAATGAGGCTTTCTCCCTCTCCTTTGGCACAGACGGGATCCTGGGAAATCTGGAACTGGGAGGATCTGGGACTTAGTTCCAGCTGGTTGCTATTAGTGAAACAGTGAATTCACAAATGAAATGAAATCCAATATGGTAGTTTTGAGGAAATGCTTATTTCCTGATTCACCTCACTTTCTGTTGGGTCTGACTGGTTTGCATGCAGCATTGTCTGAAAAACAACCGTGAAATTATCCCTATGCCATGGATGTCCCTGCATTGTGACCAGTTCAAACTTCCAATTTTCCCTGTGTGAAACGTCCACATATTATGTTTTAAAGGCCTGAAACAGATTTTTAAAAACAAACAAAACCCCTGAAAGTCACTATGATCAAAAATGTTTTCCAATTTCAAAAAAAGTTGGGTATGGCCCGCACAAGTCTAGGAAAAGTGGAGAAAGCTGTGAGTGAAGGTGTCAACATTGTACCCTCCATATTTGCCCACTTCAGCTGCAGTGCTCTACATCTTCATCAAGCCAGCAAATTTCTAACACCTTGGTCAAGGGGAACCAATACCTGCCTTTTGCAGGCTTGAGTGGCAGAGATTAGGTCAGCCTTGTGGTAGGGCCTTGTGCAATCATTCTTAAAGGATCACACATGTATGTCACCAATAAGATTCCAACTGTTATAATGATGGTGAACATATAAAGGTGCTTAGTAAAATATTGATGTGCAAGTTTGACAAGCTGTTCTCACTCTCTCTCTCTCTCTCTGCAAGTATGCTCACTTATCCAGCAACAATCAAATGTGAACTTGGACACTGTCCAGCACACATTACTAATTTACATGACAATGACAAGAGCAAGATTTTTCTACAAGACTAAATTTGAAACAAAGGCTTAAACAGCAAAGAAACATTAGGAATAATTTATGATGGCAGATGATGATGAAGCTGTGCAATACTGTCTGACGGGAATATGGAATTGATCCTACCATTTCCTGGACAGAGTAATGAAGCCATTCATCTCTGAACAATCTCAGCAAGATGCTTCCTGTAAAGATGTGAATGAAAAGTAGATCAGGACAGTATACAAAATTCAGCTTGACCTGTATGGATATGAACATTTTAGAATGTTTACAAGCTAACTGGGGCTATCTGTATTGCTGAAAGAGAAATGTGATTCTTTCTTGGCTCAGCAAGTGAAATGGCTCATAATTAATATAAAACAAACAAAGCCGTCTCACACTGATTCACATCTAGAGCTTGGAGAAAGATACTTTTTTGTTGTTGCTTCTGAATTTCTTTTGAAATAAAATTCTAATGTTAAATCTAAATGTTAAGCTCCACCCTCCGGCTTCGACCCCCCAGTTGTCTGAGGGACAGCAACCCAGCCCCCGGCTCAAAAAGGTTGCCTACCCCTGCCTTAGGGTGTCCATAAATTGGGAATGACCTGAAGGCACAACAACAACAATGCCCATAAAAATGTATCAAAAACATAGTGGCTGACATCCTCTTGCACCTACTATCACACAAAACATACAAAATAGAAAAATAAATGGAGACAGACAAACTTTTCACTCAAAAATGCAAAACAGATATGATCTCATGTCACTTCTGTTCATGCTGGGAATTGAAGGGTGAATCAGACTCTGCCTACTTCACAGCTTGTCTCTCCCTCCTTAAATGCTTTGGTGCTGCCTGTCTAGGAAATTTAGCAAAATTATCAGCAATAAATTGTGAAGTATCCCTGCCCTCACTCAAGCACACCCCCAGCATGGATTTTATTAGGCTCCAATCCCATGAATTCCTCTGATGATGTAATGTTCCTCAGGCAGCCCAGAGGCCCCAACCCGGCGCTTTTCGGGACCATGGAGAAACTGGAAAATGCTGCTTCTCCATGGTCCTGAAAAGGGGGGGTCCTTGGAGCTTCGTGCCCTGACTACCTGGCCCCTTTCTCCCATGGCTTCATTCCTGCAGCCATCTGGTTGCCACGGGAACAAAGCTTGTGGCGTCGCAACGAAAAGGAGCTGCCTAGAGCAGCTCCTTTGTTGCGGCGTCGCAACCAGGAAGTGGTGCTGTCATGATGCTACTTCCTGTGCACCACATTTGGGTGCTCAGCGGTGGTGCCAGCATCATGGCGGCCCCCATGTAGGTGGGAGGCCGCCATGATGACACCACCACCACATACTAGGGTTGTGGGGCGTGCAGACGCTCCACCCCCAGGGAACCCTACTATGTGTCGAGGACCATAGTTATTTGTCAAAGTGGGTATTGACAGACTCTAGACAAATGGACCTGGTGGTCTCCTTGCAGCACATGGGTTATACTTTGGTCCCTCCTGCCCTATGCCTTTGCTAGGATTAGGCCTAGCCCCAGAATTATACCTGTCTTACTGCTAGTGTTTTCAACAAGTTGCTGTTCAGGGAACAAGTACTGTTTTGTATAAGAGTGCTCCAGAAAGATTATGTAGGGATGAATGGTTCTATCCCATCTCTTTGACCGGCAACAGTCCAAGATACAGGTGTCTTTTTGCCTTTTTGGATGATTGGAGAGGATACTGTTTACCAAAGAAGCAAGGCCACACAAGCTGATGACACCCCACAGTCAGAAAATAATGATGCACCATATGGAAAGTGTGATGGTAAGATTAGCCATATGCTCTTCTAGCTATCCATATGATCAATGTCAGTTACAGACTTTGTTTGTTTGATTGGTTTGCTTTGTTTTTTGCTATTCTCAAGACCTAAAAGGTAAGATATGCCAATCATGGCAACAAAAAATATATATTTTAAAAATATCACATGCCATTCTGAGCTCTGAGTGAAAACAAATCCCTTTTGTTCTGTGATCTCTAGTAGGGGGAAGGATACAAAGGTTAACACATCTGCTGTGAACTGTAATGCTTAGTATCAAAATAGCACTTTCCTGAAACAGGACTTAGGAGCCAAAGAAACATTTTAGCAATTACATATCAATAGGGAGGAGGGGAGGCATGGCTTTTGATGCTGCCACTTCTGATATCCTAAAATGCTCTTTGTACTCCACAGCAGTGGGACAACTGTTTTCACAGTCAAAGATGAAGGAAATAATTTGTAATGCCTCAAGAAACTACTTGTATGAAAGACCATCAAACACAACTATTTTCTCTGTGGGTCTATAGCTTTGAAGATAAATCTTAAAGGAAAAAAGGCATGGTTGTGGAGCAAGCTTCTTATATCACATCACAGCTTTTCATTAATTCTGAGGTGTATGTCTGTTCCTTTCATTTCTAATTTACATGAGATTCTAGTAGGTGTGGACAAAACAGCCTTTGTAGTCTTCCTCCCTTTATTTTTGCACTCCTCTGACACAGGATGGTTTGGACAAATTTGTATCACAATGATGTTTTAATCTGTTTTACTGTATGAAGCCATCAGGTTCTGTGCAGACACAAAAATGCTATTTCCTAGGGTCATCCTTGGTTCAGGATGTAAAAGTAAATTGAAGTAAAGGTACAGAAAAATAAAAAGGTGGGCAACAGCTCCTTGCAGTCTCCAAAGATCCACAGTTCCTCCACTCTTGCAATAAACAAAAAACAAAACTGCCACAGCTTTTGACTCTATTAAAATGTGTCAATTGATCAATTAGGCAATCTTTATTTAAGACCTTTCCATCAACACCCATAGGTAAGCTCACAGTATAAGGGAAACCACTAGCAAGTTTTTAAAAATAGTTTTGATTATAAAGATGCTATAAAATACTAAGATGAGAGCTAGCCAGTACTCAAAAATAATATCAACACAGCAATTAAGAGCATTTTCCAAAGGGAATAACCAGTTATGACTTAAAATCTTATCCTCCCCATCAAAATCCTGTCAAAGGATATGTTATAGCAATATGGCAAAACATGACATGAAGAACAATGAGAGCTACACAGAAGGCTACTTTCTCAATGATTTGTACAGGCCAATTGATTTCTGTTGCAAACGTATAATAGCCAGCATTAAACACAAATGGTTTGGTTGAACATGGTTTAGAATCACAGTGAAATAGTCCCCTTGGTTCATCAGTGGGCTGTCCAGGATTTCTATGTTGCTGAACTTAGAACCAAACGAAAAATGTCAGAGCAAAAAAGAAGTACATTTATATTAATATTAATCATATTGATAATGTATGAATCAGATTTGTAATATATGAATCAAATTTCTTTCATAGCGATTGTGTTATTTGAGTTAAACCGTATTTTTATGAACTGCTACTGTAACCATCTTAAACTGAGTCTTCAAAGCACAAGGCATAAAACAGCTTTTTATATATAACTTTAATCATAAAGGATAGTACCTATAAACAGAGAAATATATTCCCCTTCTCTTATATCTGAAAGGTCAGATATCCATCACATCTCCCCAACTGCCTCGGAGGCAGCATGAGATCACGCTACTCTAACTTCCCGCAATGCACTCTTGATTTATCACTCCTCTAGCTCTTGGCGGTACAGCGTTTATTATACACTGTTCATATAAGCTATGATATATATATGCAGAAAGATAAATGTTAAAGTTCTGTTATATCCCCAATAGTAAGCCAGGAGTTCTAATACATTTTAGGAATTCTTCCATCATTTGACAATAACACTTTATGTTGTGAATACCTTGTCTCCATTGGATAACACACCAGGGCTAGCCTTCAGCATTTAAATAGCTCATTCTTGAAATACATTGCTGCCCTTCTTCAGTATGATGAAGGAGTAAGACAAGATGGTTCATTCTACACATATTTCTTTGTATTACATTTACAGAAATCTTTCCATAACAGAAATATCCCCCATTTCTAAATACAGGAATCTTGGCTACCTGGAAATACAAAAGATCACTCTGATTGTCTTCAACAGCATTTTCTTGATTAGAAGTAACACACCAGTGTCCAAAACAACTGCAGAAATAATCCAGTTTGAGACTGTTTTAACTGCCCCGGCTCAATGCTAGGGAAATCTGGAAAGTGTAGTTTTGTGAGACATTTAGCCTTCTTTGTCAGAGAGCTCTGATGCCACAATAAACTACAATTCCCAGGGCAGTTAAAGCATTCTCAAACTGGATTATTTCTGCAATGTGTTTTGGACCTAAGTCTCCCTTATCTGAAATGCTTGGGACCAGAAGTGCTTTGCATTCTAGAGTCAGTTGGATTTTTGAATATTTGCATATATACATAGGCCTGTTACAGACTGCCAAAATAAAGCTGCTTCGGGTCTCTTTGGAGGTATGC
>NC_056525.1:95068418-95073307 GCF_019175285.1 Sceloporus undulatus
GTATAAAGTATATGTACATGGACATAGATGATTGTAAAATCAAAAACAGGGAGAATTCTCTGTAAACTTTTGGTCTTTATGTTTGCTATGGGCCATTATCACTCACATTGCTCCTGGAACACGAGGCAACCTTAAATTATGTTTCAGCAATGTAAAAGTATTTGAGGGAAGACATTAGTTGTGGAATTCCCTCCTGAAAAATAACCAGTGTTTTTGACTGCTCCAAGATTTTATGCAAGATGTGTTTCTAGCTAAAGAACATTATGGAGTAAGAAAACTGTCTAGGAGTTTTATCACCTGAAAAGCTTTGCTCACAGTACTTGTGAAGTAACTGTAGTACAGTTACCTGTATCACACGCCTGCTCAAGCCTGTTCTTTCTGCCAGTTTTTGAAGTGTTTGTGCATCTGGGTTGTTGTCCTGAGCAAACTGTGCTTGCATTACCTGGAAAATGCAAGAAGTATACATATATATATATATATTTTAATTTTAAAATGGTGCTAGCAAAGACTGCATAACTATCAAGATGCGGTCATGCTTCAACCATCAATAACAGTTTTAAGGTCTTTCAAGCAATATGGTCACAGACCAGCATAGTGCATTTTTCCACATAAAAGAATTGCATTTAATTGCAATGAAACATGCTTAGTTTACTTAATGACCAGATGTCTAGGCCAAGCAGGAGATATATTAACTAATAAAAAACAATGCTAGATGCTTCTTATTTCTCAGTGAAAAATTAATATGAAGTTATCATCCAAACATTAAGCATTTAAAGTATATATTAAATGAAAAATCCTTCATGTGACAAGAACTATTTTTTGCCTTACATGCATGAGACACATCATCCACAGTATCTGCATATACATGAACAAATATTAAGGGGGGAAAAGAGAATGGGGAAAAGCCATGAAAATAGCTACACTAGCTATACAGTTGGCCCTTCTTATACATGGATTTTTGATACATGGATTCAAGCATCCACGGTTTGAAAATGTTCAAAAAAAAAGTGTAGATTTCAAATATCAAACCTTGATTTTCCATTTTTTATAAGGGACACCATTTTGCTATATCATTATATTTAATGGGACTTGAGCATCCACAGATTTTGTTATACATGGGGGATCTTGGCACCAAACTCCAGTGTATAACAAGGGACCACTGTATTATAACAGCTATGCAATTACAACTTGGTAAGATTTTATGTGAGTGTGTGTATCTTGTGCGCCTTCATGGCACCTGTCAAGTTATGGCAATCTCATGAATTTCATAGGGTTTTCTGAGTTGGTTTTGCCAGTTCCTTCCTCTGAAATATAGATTAGAACACCTAGTATTCACTGGTAGCCTCCCATCCAAGTACTAACCAGGGCTGACTCTGTTTCACTTCCAAGATCAGATGGGGTCTGGTGATTTTAGGGTATTTAGACATGTCAAAAAAGGTAAAGAGAAACCCCCTGTTATGGAAGAATTTTCACCAAACAACTTGTTCTTTCTCTCTTTCTTACTGCTTTCAGCTTTAATTAACTTCTGGATGTGTTATTGTTCATCTTTTCTTTAATAGCTCAATTAATAATTCAGGTAGACATAAACAATTTAAAATCTTTTCAAATTAAATTAATGGATGGCTATGAATGTGGTTTACACTTCTTCATTGAAGGTTTCAAACAGAGGTTGTATGCCCATCTGTCAGTGAAAGATTAGCTATGGATGCCTGCATAGGTACTGGGTTGGACAAGGTGACCACTGGAGAAAACTTGTTTTAAAAAATGTAAAAAGCTTATTGATTATACAATGGATTAAAAACTTCATTTGAATATTATCTCAAAATGTATAAATGCATCCCACCATAAATTTGGAACGCTGAACTTTTGTGTCAGCTACATACTTCCCATCTCCTAAATTACATGCAAATTTCTTGGGACCTACACTAATACCACAATCCTATGTGTATTTACCTATTAACAGGCCCAACTGAACTCAATGGATTTGCTTTTGCATAAATATGTATAGGATTACATAGGACTGACTTTCCTGATTAAATTACTAGGCCCCTGTTAATATGGACCCCTGTATAACATCCCAGGATTCCCATCGTCTTATTATTTTATCATTGGATATTATTTATCATAATGATTATTAATTGGGAATTTTATGTGTTGTGTTGGAGGGAGGGATAATGGGTTTTATTTGGTATTTTACTGTACTCTGTATTGTATTTTATTCTCATTGGAAGCCACCTCGATCCAACCAGAGAGGCAGGATATAAATAAAAAGTATTATTATTATTATTATTATTATTAGTTTGTGGCATCTTAAATATCCTAAAAGTGACCTAAATATCCTAAAGGCAGCAGATCCCATCTGATTTTGGAAGCCAAGCAGGTTGAGCTCTGGTTAGTACTTGGATGGGCAACCTCCAATTAATACCAGGCACTGTAAGTTATACAGCAGGATCTTCGTATATGCTGGGGCTTGGTTCCAGGATCCCTGCCCCCCGTGGATACAAAAATCCATGGATGCTCAAGTCCCATTATATACAATGGTGTAGAAACATGGTGTCCCCTATACCAAATGGCAAAATCAAGCCTTGCTTTTAGAAATTCATATTTTTAAAAAATATTTTCAAGCCCTGGATGCTTGAATCTGTGTATAAAGAATTTGTGGATATGGAGGACCAACTGTATTTTAGAGGAAGAGTCTTTCAGGGTCTCTGAGTATCCGTTGGTTAAGAAAGCCCTATGAGATTCATGGAGTGACTCACCACAAGTCAACAGACGACTTAAAGGCACATACACATAAAAAAAACACACCCTAAGAAATTTATTTAGCAAAAGCATTTGGGGCCTACAGCCCACTTCTTCAGCATAGGAAATATATAGCATTGAGCTTTAAGTTGGTCACAATTTGGCTCCATTGAAGTTAATATGAAAAAAAAATCATGACTGCTTTCAGTCCTATTGATTTCAGTAGGACCTGTGTGTGACAGACTGGATTCAACCCAACAATGTTGATTGTTGCAAAGTAAATTACCTACAGCATGTTAAGAAATTATATGAATGTCTGTCTCCATGATTTCCATTTTCTTTTATTATTTGTTCATTTTTAATTTTAATCTAATAAATATGGACTCTTTCACTTTTTCTGCAGAAACTGTTGCTCAGTTTAATGTACACTTAACTTAGGTTTTTTAAAAATAATTTCTTATGTTTTCTTTTTTAAAAAGTGGTCAGGATCCAGTAGGATTATTAGAATTGCTTCTTTCAGAAGAACAACCAAGGGAATGGATCCTCTTTCCCCAGACTCACTGCTATCCTTAAAGCCTGCTCTGAAGGACTGGGAAACCATCCAGGAAAGGTTTTTGTGAGGAAAAGAGGGCTAAATTAACTAAAATGAATTTAGTTAATTTTCCTCATTTTTATTTGTTTTTGCATTCCACCACTTTTAATTGGTTTTTAAAAAAATATTGCTGATTTATTGACATGATTATACTTTTTTTCTTTATAACCAGCCTGAGCAGATATTTTGCTCACAGCACTGGGTATATATTTTAATGTAAATTCAATCATTTTATTACTACATGGACTAATTGTATATGTTATCTATATAGAAGCAGCTACCACTAAGCTCAATGGTGCTTGCTCCCAAATAAACATGCCCAAAATTTCAGTCTTAAATGTATTTGTTAAGGCAGGTAAAAGAGGTATGAGAAAAGTACTAAACTGGTGTCATACAGGCTGCATCCACACTGCAAAAATAATCCCCCTTGACACCACTTTAACTGCTATAGCTCAGTGCTATGGAATTCTGGCAACTGTAGTTTTGTGAAATATTTAGCCTTCTCTGTCAGAGAGCTCTGACGCCACAATAAACTACAAATTCCAGAATTCCATAGCATTGAGCCATGGCAGTTAAAGTGGTGTCAAACTCAATTATTTCTGCAATGCTGTTGCAACCATATACCTGTCGTAATCCAGAAATTGCTAGATTACAATTCCATCAGCCCCATTCTCATGGTCACTGAATGGGGTGATAGTGATTGTAGTCAAATATCAGATAGATACCAGATTTCCCATTCTTGACCTCAGTGATTAAAAAGAGTAGGGAAGTTACCCAGATGAAAATGAGGACAGGGTTTCTTCACCTTTGACAGTTGTCTAGTTGCTTGCCTGATTCAGCAGGTGTCATATGAACTACATCTGCTAATATCCTCCTTTCTACACAATTGTTAGACAGTCATGCCCCTTTCCCATTTGTTTACCTTAGAGGTCTCCCTCTCCACAATTGAAAATGCATGCTAAAATAGCTGTACTATTTGTTCATACTTAATGTTTCAGCACATCCTCAACTAAAACGTGTATCCAGGTCAAGGAGCCATAGTCAGTTTCCAATTCTGAATTTATATAAAGACGAAACACCCACCTTGGTTTAAAGATTATTCAAGTAAATAAGAGTAATTTACTCAACAGGTAACATGCATGGTGCAAAGGGAAATTTCCTGTATCTAGCATCTAACTGAGGGCAGGCAGGCAGCAGTGGCTTTCCAGATATTTTTGGCCTACAACTTCTATCACTCCTAGCAAATCTAGCCAATTGTGATTGCTTATGAGAATTGCTGTCCAAATGTTTCCGATGGGTCACAGTGATTTATCCATGATCCTAGATCAGTGGTCCCCAAACTGTGCTCTTTAAGGGATTTAGGACTTCAGCTCCCAGAATCTCAGACTATTGGCCAAGATGGCTGAGGCTTCTGGGAGATGAGACCCAAAATCTGTTAAAGGGTACAGTCTGGGGACCACTGATCTAAATCAAGGCTAGGGCATCTTTTGTGCTTTTGACAATCAATCCCCAAATCCACTAGCATTAGCCACGCATGCTGGAGCTTCTAGGAGCT
>NC_056525.1:95073407-95111799 GCF_019175285.1 Sceloporus undulatus
CCTTCTACAGGGATGACAGACTGAGATTAATAAAACCCTTATTAGATAAATTTCAGGGAAGATCTCAGGGCTGGTATACAAGATTTCTGTTAAAGGACACTGACAAAAAGGTTACAGAAGAGGTGGCAAAATTCTGTTTTGCAGCAATTAAGACCCGTAGGGCTATAATAACTACTACAACAAGAATCAATAACTGGTGTTAGTAACTAACAGTAAATACCCCCTTTTGACCTAGCTTATTTTTATAATGTATTTCACATAACAAGGTCCGTTTATGCTCTTAACTGAATGCTGTTATATTTAATTGTACAGATACTGCATATTTATGCTTAATATGTCATTGCTGTGTTTAAACTGGTTGTGGTTGTTTTGTTTTGTTTTTAATTTTTTTATTGCCTGGAGGTCTGTTGACTGTAATAACAGCTTTGATTGATTGATTGATTGATTGATTGAAAAAAGTCCTTTATGTGCTATGGTTCCATAAAGTAGTCTGTAGTGTGGTGAGCTTATTAGAATTCTTATTTGGAGAGTTCTAGTGCTCTCCACTGAACTATTACATCTCTCTTGCAAGCAGTCCATGATTCTTAGTTTTAGGTTGTTGTTGTTTTTTTTTTGGTTTTTTTATGTTGATTAACAATTAACAATCCCAGCAATGATATATAACACATAACATTAAAACAATAAATTATGACACTCTTAATTACTTTCAGAGTGCAAGCCTTTTGTTTTGGATTAAAAACAAAGAAATCTAAGAATGGCACCAAACTGCAAACCACAGGATTCTGTAGAATGAAACCTTGGCAGTTAAAGTGTTGTTGTTGTTTATATATATATATATCCCACCTTTTGTCCTGAACTGGAAATCAAGATGGTTTACAAAAATGAAAAACAGTCATCAGTCAATATATATGTAAATAAAAGTATACAAAATTATTGGGGAAATACTCTTAAACTAGATATAACTTCAAGCATCCCCATTAAAAATATTAAAATCTATAGACTAGTATTCTGTTAAAAACCTTTACTGTCAGTTATAAAATGCAGATACAGTCTTATTCTATTCAGCCCCTTCATATGCATTAAGCCTCTACACTGACTGCAATTCCAGCCCATCAAAACTTTGGATTTCATTCCAGCTTAAGCTTTGGTCATGCATTTATCCCATCTATAATAGCCTTAAATGGGGCACTTTGCATTCCCAGTACATTAGTAGATCAATTTGAGTATGCAGTACTTCACTCAGAAAGGTGTCGTCTATGCTTGTCTAGAACAATCTGATGGGAAATGCAGTTCCTAAGACCTATAAAATGATTGAATTGATCCTACTGTAGAAGCAGAAGAACTAGGTGCCCTGTCTTGATTGGGTGGTGTGAAAGAAAAGCCATTTAGCATCAATGAAGGGTCTGATATTTGCTTTGAAGGGTTGCAAAAGCTCTCATAGGCTAGTCTGTTGATTGTACTTTAACGATGTCTGCAGAAATTGAGAGCTGCAGTAAAGTAGTATCCTTTACTTGTCCATGGAAATTACATGTCCTTTTCTAGTCAATTTGTCCAGAGTTCTCAGTTTTCACAGCTTGTGGTGCCACACCTCTTACAGTTCTCTTGAGCTGATGAATGGATACAGGGGCACACTGCTAAGCTCAGCCATAGATGCCTCCATCAGTACACTCACTGAACTTTTAAGAGAGAGAGAGAGAGAGAGAGAGAGATGAATGATGCAGGACGGACATAGTGCTTGAACAGTAGCATCTCAGGTAGTTACTACATTAAAGTCCTACTTCACTGATGCTACTGAACAAATCACTTGCTACTAGAATACCATCAAACTTGTTTGCATGGCCAGAGTACAAGGTGATTAGGACCCTGGAGCAATTCCAAAAACAGACCTGCCCCCCAATTGTGCAGGCTTGTGTCCTCCAGGAATGGACTGTTGGCTTTGTGCTCTGGCAGATGAGGCTTGACAGTGATGCCTAGCTAACAGTAACCTTCTCTGGAGCACCAGCCATCCTTTTTTAGATCCAGTAGGGATGGCTCTGAGCATCCTGTTCTTAGTATGATGCACAGTGTGAGACACACAGTGGGGAGATGGTGTGAGATATACACAGTAGGAAAATGGCTTAGGGAAGGTGTGTGTGTGTGTGTGTGTGTGAGAGAGAGAGAGAGAGAGAGAGAGAGAGAGAGAGAGAGAGAGACCAACACCCCCCCCCCTTCTTCCCAGGAACACATTTCCAGAAAGGACCACAGTACAAGAAGTGTCAGTGTGTATCTGTGTCAGTAACAGCATGGGACCCTAGCTACTAGGGTTGTCAAATAAGGACTATCCCAACCCATGAGATTTCAGGGTCAAAAGCTGAGACCATAGAAAGACCCCTATGGTGGCATAAGAGGTGGGCCCTGGTGATGTTACCGGGGTGGTGTCATGGGACAGGCACTGGTGATGTCATTAAGCATCAGTCTGTCCTGCTCTCATGCTGCAATATAACACAGAGTGTAAAAAGTGAAATAGCCAAAGGAACAAGTGGTATCCAAACAAATAGACCAGGGTCAGGAACTATAAATCAAAGCAAAGTCCACATAGGAGGAGCAAGATGCAAATGTCAAGAAACAGTCCAGGATTGTAAATCACAGGTTCATGTCTCATGGTAGACACAGGCTGAAAGAGAAACCAAGTTTGCTTTCAGCCAACCAAATGGAGATCCTCTGAACGACAATTGAACAGTAATGGATCACCAACAGCTTTCAAGATGCTTGTGTGCATCTGTTTGTATGTGCTTGGAGACTTTCACATTAACAACAGAGCATTATGGACAGCATACTGCAACGGAGAGCATTATAGGCATCAGTAGGAACACTACTAGATAGGAAACATTTGCCTGTGTTTAGTTGTCTATCTTTATTGCCCATGTTGGAGGAAATGTGAAAGCAATGACCAGTGTTCCTTCTCAAGAGAGACTGTGATCTCCCATTGATTTTCCAAAGTGAGAGCCAGCATGGTGTAGTAGTTGGACTGCTGGATGAGGACTCTAGAGACCAGGGTTCAAGTCCCTTATCAACCATGGAAACCAACAGGGTGACCTTAGGCATGTCACACTCTCTCAGCCTCAAAGGTAACACTTTTGAACAAACCTTGTCATTAAAACCCCAGATAGGGTTGTTTTAGGGCTGCCGTAAGTTAGAAAGGACAAAGGCACACAACTATCAGTACAGTGGTACCCCGGGATACGAATTGATCGCGTTACGAAATTTCCGGGATACGAAAAAGTTAGATTGGAAAAAACTGTTCCGGGATACGAAGGTTTTTTTGGGTTACGAAATTTTTTTCGGCGCGAAATTCAAACGCACGGCTTTCCAGCGCTAACGGAAAGCCTTTTTCGGGTTGCGAAATGCATCGGGTTACGAACGGGGTGGCGGAACGAATTAATTTCGTAACCCGAGGTAGCACTGTATTAGCATATTGCAGAAAAACAACTAAGGGCCCATACAGACAGGCCAAAATAAAGCTGCTTCAGGTCTCTTTGGAGATATGCTGTTTAAATGACACACACATCGTAAGAGGCCAGAAGCTTCGCCAAAGCATGGCTTGGGAATGGCTATCGGCTTCTTAGGACGCATGCATCATTTAAATAGCATTTTTCCAAAGAGACGTGAAGCATCTTTATTTTGGCCTGTCTGTATGGGCCCTAAGAGTCCTGTGATGCCTCGAAGGCTAGCATATTTTATTCTTGCATAAGCTTTCATAAATTGTATTCCACAGTTTTACAGGGGCAAGTATGTTGTGTGTGCATATGTAATTATGTTTCCACCTGGGGGGAAAAGACACAGGAGCTATTTCTTGGGCTGGTTTATAGGATTTCTGCAGGCTAATGTTGCATTTTATTTTTCAGAGCTTAGTCTGATCTCCAATGAGTTGTTGTTAGAGAATGTGCAAACTCTGTAATTTTACCCTTCTTTAAATCTTTCTTTTGCCTTTCTCTAAATCAAATGACAGGCATATTTTAAACTAGGGGTGGGGAATGTGTGTCTCTCTAGATGCTGCTGAAATGCACACCCCAGCATTCTTCACTACTAGCTAGAGCTGCTGGGAGTTGTAGTCTAATATCAGATGGAGGGCTGCACAATTCTCACCCTTGCTTTAAACAGAAACTCACCAACCTATAGATTGTCGATCTGCAGATAGTATCAGTCTCTTGCATTTCATTATATCTTTCACTCTTCCACTGACATGAGTTCAGTGGAAGGAGGTCTGGGGTAAGGGAAACAATATTTTGTCTACTGGAATCTTGGTGGAGGGTTTGGTGGTACCGATTCTGTTGTTGACTAGCCCAAGATCACCCAATGGACTTTCAGGGCAGGGTGGTAATTCAAACCCCGGTCGCCAGAAATTGTTTGTGGTTTATTTAATTGTTAGTATCTTCTGCTTTAGTATTTTGTAAACATATCTGGCAGGGATTATTATGTGTTTTAGAAAGCGTTTAGAATGGTTATTATTATTTTTTTGTACTACAACTTTCAGAATCCCCTGGATGGAGGATTCTGTGAGTTACAGTCTAAAAATGTATACTTTCCAAGTTCTGGCTTAAGAGAGAGTTTCTGTAGGATGGAGCCATTATATGGATAGAACAAGAGGGAGAGGGAGGAATATGTCCTGTTGGTTCTTCTGGACCTTTTGACCATAGTATTTTCCTCAACTGCACCATTCATCTTTGGCACCATTCTGTGGTATTTCTGCTTCTTTGTTAGTGGTCAGTTCCAAGAGATGTTGTTGGATGCTTCAGCTTCATTTAGGCACCATCTTCAGCCAATGACACCACCTCTTATTTGACCATTGATTGATGGTCACTCACACTGTCCATATTTTAAAGGGCATGGGGCAGGCTAAAAATACAGATATTTTTTTTTTACAATAATGTTTCAAAATGCATTCAGAACCCATTCCATTGGAACATGTCAATCATTGTTGCATTTGGCAGGATATGGAAAAGAAACAAGTTAACATGAAAACATATGCCACCAGAGTAATCTGATTTAAAAGGTTTGCAGGAAAGAACATCGGCGTGTAGTATTGGCATGTGTGTCAGAAACAGAGATGGTTTTTTCTAGAAAGAGGGTGTTTTTAAAAGCAAGATAACGAAAGTTATAATAATAATACTTAGCTTGTGGTGAGAGCTTTTTCTTAAACCCAGAAAGCATTTAACCAGTGCTGTGTAATTAATCTTCACAATACCCCACTGAATGTCACAAAAGAAAGTAGTATCAAAGTAGGGATTATATGCAGTGGTTGCTGACTCTAACTTCTTGGTGCACCCCACTAGATGACACCTTTCTCTGGCGACTTTGAAGAAATGCATTAAATGGCCTGCTCACACTATGCTGAGAAGTATATAGGTAGCAATTATCAGTTCAGACTTCCCACAGACACCTTTTGCCAAGTGGCAGGGAGATGAGGAGGCATAATAGGGATCACCCCACCATATTGTGTTCACCAACAGCAACATTTGCCTACCTATCTGATCAAAACAATATTCCGTCGCAGTACGACAAGCATCCCAAAGAAAGGTACGTGTGACACAGTTTAAGCTCTTTATTTGCCTGACAACCAGTGGCAATAACAAAAAAAAAAATTAGTAGCACAATAACTTTTTTAAAAACCATTGCAAATTATAGTTCCTTCCCCCAAGCAGGTGCCAGGCTGCCAATCCTCAGTGACTATGTCAACCCTTTCCATTAAGCCAGGAAAAGAACTCAGCCACAGTAGGTACTGATGGAAGGCCCTGCATGCTGAAGTATCAATTTGGCCCAGTGGGAAGGCACGCGGCAGTGTGCATTTTTTAAAGTGGAGAAGAAACCCAGAAGATAGAGCTGCGCAGGAAAGTGAAGGAGGAAAAAAATGCCGTTCTGGAAAGGGAGGCACATGGAAAGCAGTGATGATACACAAAACACAGGGCTTGAGATTTAGGAAAAGGATATGACAGTCATTTGGGTTTGAGATTTAGGGAAAGGATATGACAGTCATCCTAAATAGGAAGATTAGAGCTTTAGCCAAGGAAACTATTACCAGTGATGAAGAGAGCAAATCATGAAGAGGTGTCGGGAGAAGGGTGGACAAGTTTGCCAGGTCTAGAGGAAAGCTTCTTCCTTTCACTCTCTGTTGTGGCTCTCTCTCCCTCTTGCTCTCTCTTTCACATACACCACATCCTATTTTAGGCTGCACCCTCACACCAGCAACTTCGCTATCTCCAAAACTAGAAAAACCCACTACAGATCCCATGGGACAATGGCATTTCCATACCGAAACAAAGTAAATAGGGAGCATGCCATTTGTTTTAGTATGGAAATGGGGTGTGAGTAACTATTGCTGTGAGGCCAAAATTGGTTACAGATCGATCAGAGGAATCAGGAGCCACCCTGCAGCCTGCAGGTGCAATGTTGGTGTAAAGTCAGTGAACTATACTGAGTGCTTGAAGTGTAAATACTAGTTATATTGGCAGACAACTATTGCTCACGTGTCCTGCTTGTAGGATTGCTATAGATATCTGGCTGACTCCATATACCTTCCAACATATCATAGATGAAAACGAGGACAAGTGTGGCCAAGAAACATCAGAGTGTGGTCAGGATGGCAAAGGTTATTAATGAGTAAGATCACATAAGGTAGGAGAGGCTGAAAATTTTTGCTTTTGTTAGTGTCTAATGGGAAGGGCAAGATTCTGTTCTTCCTCTTCTTCCCCCTCTAAGTTAAATGCAAACTATTTTTGCACTTGGAACTCAGTTTGCAGCAATTCAAGTGAGCAAAGTACAAAGGGAAAGTGGGAAAATAAGATAAATGGGAATGTTTTAAAAGCAGCTGAAAAAGTGGGATGGCATGGAATAAAGCAGGACTATCCCTGCAAATTTGGATAGTTGGGGCATATGTCACCAGAGAAAAGGGATTCTGGGTTCAATAGACCATTGGAGCTTTTTAGGTGTTCTTAATGGACAATTCATGAGGATCAGAACCAGAGGAATGAGAGAGAACTGGGACAAGTCTCACAGTGGGGCCTGGGTGAAGTACAGAAAATAGCACAAAAGAGTCCATCTGAATCACAAACCTATCAGTTGCAGTGGGGAGCCTTTTCAATTAGATAAGAGCAATGAACAAATGGTTTTCCATCTCTCTCTCTCTCTCTCTCTCTCTCTCTCTCTCTTTTCCTGGTAAAAATATACCCTTTTGAAAATGATGCACTTCTGAGCCACAGGTGTGCTGGCAATGCTCTCTACCTTCTGCTGGCAGGCAACATCCTGGAAAGGTTTCAGAAGGATATCATCACCAACCCTGCTGCTCTTTGTTTAATCAGTTTTCCTGCTGTAAAATGGAGGAAAGCTTTCTTCCACTGTGCTTACTTCATAGCTGTCCAGACAATGCCAGCCACCTTATAATTAATAGGATACATTTTTATTTTCCCCTTGATCTGATACACATCCATTTTCTACAATAGGCCATTGTTTGGTTTGCATCAGCCTTCCCTCACTGGAAGCATTCAGTTGTGTAAGACTACACCTCCATGAAACCAAGCCTGGGAGGGATGGGAATTATAGTCCACATCTGATAGGCAGCTGGTTTGGAAAAAAGACTGGTTTCCATTCCAGCTCCTTAACTCTTTTTGTAACTATGTCCCTGTTCCTCTCTCATGCCTGCACTGAAATTAGTGGTATTGATTCTCCTCCATCTCCTGGTGAATTAAAGAAAGAAAAATAGGTACCTGCTGCAGGATGGAGCATCATTTTTCATATATTTGTTCAGTGCCTTTCATGGAAGCCTACAAAAACTGGTGGCTGCCTAGGGAGCCTTCTACTGCATCCAAGTTCATTATGACTAACTACACCACAAATAGCAGAGGTGCAGGATAAGAAAGATTCTCTAACCCATATGCAGCTGTCACCCTGCAAGAGAATCACAGGCAATTAATTCCTGGTGGTCCAATTGATTACACACATATTTTAAGGAATAATGGTCAAATATCTTACTTCTAGAAGCAAGGGGGGAACCCTGCATACTGCACACTCTGTATTCCAAACTATTGCTCTTATTGTGTTAGACCCAAGGCTATGCTGTAAGATCTTTGAGCTTACTTCATTTTCTTTTGCCTTTTTCCTGGACCAGGGTTGGTGGGGTGGGGTGGGGGAGAAAGATCACTTTTATTCCCTTGTCTTCCTTTCATTTGGCAACAGCTGACCCTGGCAGCCAGCCCAAAACATGGTAAATGACAAATCACTACCAGATGAAGCCCTGTGAGCATTTCCTCCAGCCACAGAAAAGTGGGAGGCCCAATCAAGTTGCTGAAGTGTCAGAGAAGCAGACTGAGATCAGCCGTAACAAGTTCTCCTGGCTTTTGTTTTGTAAGACTATCTAATATGCATGGAAAACCCCAGCACGGCAACTTCAGGCCAAGTGAACCAAAGGAACTGGGCCACCCAGTTACACCAGCATCAGTCTACAGAAACACTCTTCGTTGTAGGATAGTGTGTGTAAATAAATGTTGAAAATTAAACCCAAAATAAAAAAATGAAGTACTTTTCACAGTATCAGATTGAATTATATGAAGTCTTCATAGGATTGACCAGCAACTTCCAGTATTTCCAAAGGGCAGTTCCACAGGGTTAAGGCTGATCTATGATGTTTAATGTAACTTTACTGTAACAATATGTTATGTATAATGTGATGGTATGTTTTAAGATGTTGCTCTGTTAGGACTTTATCACATGGAGGGAAATCAGGGGTTTAAAAAGACATTTTCCCAGGACAGTCACACAATTGCGGCAAAGATTTCCACACACATCGGGCTTAGAAAGGACTCATCCTGGGACGAGCCAGGAATGCTCCAGCAACAAATCATTCACAGGAGTTCCCCATGAATGATTTGTTGCTGGAGCATTCCTGGTTCTTCCCAGAATAAGTCCTCTGTAATCATGTTGCATGAAAAATCTTTGCGGTGATCGTGCAACTGTCCTGGGAAAATGCCTTTTTAACCCCCCATTTCCACCATGTGATAAAATCCTTAGGATTTTTTTGTTTTGTTTTGTTTTGTTTTTTGTTTTGTTTTTTGCATTTATATCTTTGATCCCATCACCATTTACAGATGTGAGAGCTGGACAGTGAAAAAAGCAGATAAGAAGAAAATCAATTCATTTGAGGTGTGGTGCTGGAGAAGAGTGCTAGGATACTGTGGACAGCCCAAAAGGCAAAGAAATGGGTTCTTGAACTGATCAAGCCTGAAATTTCCCAGAAAGTCCGGATGATCAAACTGAGGCTGTCACATCATGAGACATCATGATTCATTAGAAAAGACACTAATGCTAGAAAAGGTAGATGGTAGTAGAAAGAGAGGAAGGTCTCATTCCAGATAGATATATTCAGTCAGGGAGGTCATGGATCTAGGTTTGCATGACCTAAGCAGAGCAGTGGAGGATAAGGGTCCTTGGAGATGTCTCATCAACAGAGTTGCTATCAGTTAGGGTCTGCTCAAAGGCAGTTAACAATGACAACAAACGGTTAGATGAACCCCTGCTATTTACTCTCTCTCACTGGGGAAAACAACCCACTGTTGTGCCATGGTTAGAATATTGGATTGGATCTTGGGAGATTCCTGTTCTAGTCCTCACTGAGTTAAGAAACTTACAGACTGACTTTGGGCAGGTCACTCTTTCACAACCTGATGTATCTCACAGGCCTACCATTTCAATCATAGAGTGGGGAAGAGGAAAATTATGTATACTACCTTAAGGAAAGGAAGGATATAAGAGTGTATGTGTGATTTTAAAATGTCTTCCTTCACTATAAGTGTATAAACCTAAAAACAGCCTACAAAGCTGGAGATGTTGTAAGGTCGGCATCTTCCCTGTCTTGCTCACTATCCATGTGGTAGTGATCCATTCATCCAAATCATAAAATCCCTTCTTTTTCCATCTTTTTGAGAGACTGAGAGGAAAGAGAAGGCAGACACTACGTGAATAGTGATACAATCAGCCCTCCTTAGCCACAGATTTTTTATCCATGGATTCAAACATCCACGGCTTGAAAATATTTTTTAAAAAAGTATAAATTCCAAATAGCAAACCTTGATTTTTCATTTTCTATAAGCAACATCATTTTGCTATGCCATTATATTTAATGTGAATTGCGCATCCACAGATTTTGTTATCCATGGGGGATCCTGGAACCAAACTCCAGGGGATAACAAAGACCCATACAAATCTTACAAGTTAAAATTTCTGAACAGATTATTTGAACAACATTCTGAAAAGCAGCATCATGACTTCCTTGATTCCCACTTACATCCACAGAAAGATAATAGTTGCATCTACACTACAGAAATAAACCAGTTATACACCATTTTAACTGCATGACTCAATGCTGTGGAATTCTGGGATTTGTAGTTTTGTGAAATATTTAGCCTCCTCAGAATACTCTGGTGCCACAACAAACTACAAACTCCAGGATTCATTGAGCCATGGTAGTTAAAGTGGTAACTGGCTTATTTCTGCAGGGCAAATGCAACCCTAGACAATTTCAATAAATTAACAAACATGCAAATTTCTCTCTGAAAGAGAGGTTTTGGCTGCAACCATATGAGGATGTATGGCTCTTGTTTAACCTGTTCAGAAAGTTAATAATGATCATTATAATGGTAATGTTATCATAGATCATCTGAAAATTAACCCTCAGCCATGGTTTGAGACATCTACAGCTGTCCAACTATCAAAAAATAAAAAATTAAACCTAACTTTAAATTAGAAAAGAAATGGGAATAAATATTTGGGAGTTATATTCATGAAGGATAAAAGTTTATTATTTCAAAATAATTATGAAAAAATTAACAGAGATTTAGCAAAATGGGGAAAGTTAAATTTATGCTTGGTCCAAAACACAATGCAGAAATAATCCCATTTGAGACTGCTTTAACTGCCCTGGCTCAGTGCTAGGGAATCCTGGGAATTGTAGTTTATTGTGGCACCAAACCTCTCTGAGAGTGAAAGCGAAATGTCTCGCAAAACTACAGTTCCCAGAATTTTCTAGTACTGAGCCAGGACCATTAAAGCAATCTCAAATTGGATTATTTCTGCAGTATGTTTTGGACCCTTGATAAGGAGAATTGCACTAATAAAACATGTTTTGTCAAGACTTCTATTTTACATCCAAATGATCCCCATTATAATAAACAGAGTACCATTTGTAAAAAGGCAAACAGTTATTGGTGTAATATTTATATGCTCATTCAAATAATGTAAAACTTCCATTTGCAATGTCACCAGAAATGTTCTTGCTCAGTATTACGAATAAACAATTGGATAAAGAAAATATGGAATACTTCTTAGATATAACAGCAGCAAGAACACAGTTCACTCAAACATGGAAATGGACTGATTACCAATGATGGAAAAATGGGTTATAAAGGTTTCCAAGTTAGTCCAACTTGCCAAACTAATGTGGATTTTCAAGGATAAACCAAATGAACGTTTTTTGAAAATTTACAAACCTTCTATGGATTTTTTGAGCAAAAAGAAATCTAACAAGATAATAGTTTGTGTTTTTGGTTACTGAGGTGGCTTCCAGCCACTCCAAGAACACAGCGTTTCGACAACACATGCCCTCAGAGTGCATGGAAGCCATCCCAAGGCTGCGCTGGGGCTGCCTAAGGCTGCCCCAAACTGGCTCAACAAGAGTGGATCATTTCTGCTCCTTTACACAGGCCATCTGAGACAGCGGCAGGAGGCACCATTGGGGCCGCGATGTCTGTTCACTGCAGCCCCAGGACAATCGGGTTGGGAGCAGCTTCTGGCCACTCCTTCCTGCTTGTCTGTTTTTCTCTTTAGTTGAATCTGTAATGATAGAACGATATATTTTCCTCAAAATTTAAAAGTTTGAGAGACTGTTTTAGGAAGAATTGACAAGAAAATGAGGGTAATATGGACTATCAAAGTCATTTATTGACTCTATTGTTTATGCCGCACAATTTGTTTTACAGAATAGCTGGGTAGAAAGGTCCCTAATGAGTGTGGTGGTGGTTCGGTTTGTGGGAAAGTTTATAAGATAGTGAAAAGTTGTATATACAAAGTCAGAACATTAGGAATGGGTGAAGCCTATTTAACTGTTTCCATAGTCAGATCTCACTAACTTCAAATTTGACTCAACATCTATAGTATATTATTAAGCAGACAAAACCAGTTACTGTGACCAATTAGTGGTTATTTCAAAACAAGAATCCTTTAAAATTGCTGCTAGTATAGATACTTGTCAGGCTTGATGTAAGCAGCTGAGGGCCTTTGATGCTTTGGGGTTATAACCCCCATAATCCTTCACTATTGTCTGTATTAGCTAGGGATAATGGGAGTGATATGTCAAAATAACCCGTCACCTGGTTGTCCACCTTTTCTATAGGTAAATGGCTGGAGTAGGCATGTTCCTACACACCTGATAGGTTTCCTGATAAAAATGTGCTTTGTCAATTAACAAAGGGATCAATTAACAAAGGGATTAAAAGATCTCCAATAATTCAAATAATGTCTTTCGTACTATCACCCACAAATATCATCATATACAGTATGTACCTACAATTTTTCAATTAATGTAACCAGTCAAAAATATCTGGTCTCTGAGCCTTTGTACAGCATTAGAAATACACTACACCCTTCCCCAGAGTATAACACTGCATGATTCTCATGATGTCAATTGATGTCTCATAGAATTATAGAGTAATAAAGGGAGGCCATATATACAGAGAGAAGATTATGCTATTCTTTCCTTTCAAAACAGGGCAAGAAAGAGAAAGTGAGGCTGCAGCTACACTGTAGAAACAACACAGTTTGATACCACTTTATCTGTCATGGCTCCATACTACAGAATCCTGAGATTTCTACTTTTGGGGCCATTCAGACTACGTTTTAACCCGGATCAGGAATCAATTCTTGCATGTGAAGTTCATATCCGCCCCGAATCTGTCACAATCTATTTCGAGGCATGGACAAGCATTTCGTGGCAAATGCCCTTAGCGAGGGTCATTTGCAATCGGGTTAAAAGCTGTCTCTTTTGGAAAAAAACGGGTTCCGCGAATATGAACTTGCCCCCAGTCATGATCGGGTCACAGTCAGGGGAGGGATTTAGGTCAGAGGGAGGGTAGTGGGCAGAGCATTCCCTCCCCTTTATCAGAGACGGAGGAGGAGGAGGAAGGAACCAGAGGAGAGAAAGGGGCCATGGAGGGCAGCATTGAGAGGAGGAGGTGGAGAAGGCAGGAGCTGGGTGAGAAGGAGGAGGATTGCCAAGGGAAATCGATCTGCGGATTTTTATTTTTTATTTTTGCCAGCCTATGCGCATGATTTTTTGGGTGACATAGAATGTGTGTGTGCTTCTGCTACTTTCATTTCCTATTGCTCCTGGAACAGCACCTTATAAGAGGCTGTATTATTATTATTAATATCATTATTATTTGTGTTATATGCGGATGCTACAATTAGAATGCCTGCGCTACATTTCCCTTTCATTTCCTCTTGCTCCTGGAATTATTTGTTTAAAATGCGAATGCTACAATGCCAATGTTACAAATGTTTCCCTTTCAATTTGGCAAATTGATACTAATTGCATGCTTTTGCTTTTGCTACACACAAGACACACACCGGAGGTTTTTAAATTTGACAGCATCTGCACACCCTTCCCGCAAGTTTTTTTTAAAAAGGAGGGGGGAAGCCCCCATCCACTTAGCCAATGGCTGCAAGAAATGTCACCTTTTACGAAAGCAGAACTAATTTGATTGACAGCAGAGGACTCTTCTTTTTAAACCGAGTAAAGAGCTGCAATGGCGTTCCGGGGTTAAATACCCCGATTGAGGTAGTCAGCACTTGCTTCCGGAGGCATTCGAGAGGAGGGCCCCCGATTGTACCCAGTTTCCTCCAGCGCAAATGTGCCAGTCTGAATAGGGCCTCTGTGAGGCACTAACACTCTTTGGCAGAGAAGGTTAAAGACATTGTAAAACTACAAATCCTAGGATTCCATAGGATGGAGCTACAGCACTTAAAGCGGTGTCGAATTGCATTATTTCTACAATGGGGATGCACCAGAAAGAGGGTGTGTATGAATTAGGCTACAAACATACAGGGTTTTTGTCATTTAAATGAAGATAAATGTTACAAAAAGAAAGAAGGAATCTACTGTATTGTGTTAGCAACCAAAGCTCTGTGCTCAGATCCCGTATTGATTCCAACAACTGATTATTTCACTTGTGAATATGATTCTACTGGGGAAATTTTCTCTCTTTCCTGTTTGGATACTAGAATGGAAAGCATTAGTGAAATGAAGACAGCAGTTTATTTAACATGCCTGTCCAGATGTCCAACATTCTGGCTGAGAAAACTGCCACCAAAGCAATTACACATCTTACCATGTACTGCAGTTTTGGAAAATCTGCTTGACAAAATCATATAACAACATATGGCAAATCACAGAAGTATACTAGATATTTGTTAACCCAATCATTAAAGAGCAGTCATTAAGCTCTATTGGAAACTGATCAAGTAAACGCCAAATGAAAACTGTTCATGTTGAAACTTCCTCTTATATTTGAAATAATTATCATTATTTATAGAAGGCACACATTAGTTGTTGGAAGGTCAAAATATTCTCGAAATGCTTAATCTATCTTTCCTTGGGATTCCTAAAAGCTAAATAACTCTGCAGCTTCCAAAATGATGGAGACAAGGTGAAGTGTGTTGTTGTTGTTGATGTGGGTCATCAAGTCATTTTCAATTTGTAGTGACCCCAAGGCAAACCTATCGATTGGTTTTCTTGGAAATACTTGTTCGGAGGGGGTTTGCCTTTGACTTCCTGAGTCTAAGAAATTATGACTTGCCCAAGGCCACCCAGTAGATTTCTATGGCCAAGCAGGGATTAAAACCTTGGTCTTCAGAGTGCTAGACCAATGCTCAAACCATTATCTCATGCTGGCTTGTGAGATGTTATTTCTATTCAACCTGTATTTCTGAGTTCCTAGTGTCCTGCTTATATCTACCAAACAGCTAATTCCAAACTGCTTGAATTAGTTGTTCATTTGGTACATCTGACACTACCACCAGCTGTATGGCACTGCCTAAGATTTCGGTTTAATATAGAAGTAGTTGTGTATGTATATGTGTGTGTGTATACTTTCAAGATGCCTGCTGACTTATGTTGACCCCATGAATTTTACAGGGTTTTCTCAGGCAAGGGATACTCAGAGGTAGTTTTGCCAGTTCCTTCCTCAAAAATACTGCACACAGCACGTAGTAGTTCTTGGCAGTCTACTATCTGAGTTCTAACCAGGGCTGACACTGCTTAGCTTCCAGGATCAGACAGGGTCTGGTATCCAGAGTCCTAGCAAGGCTCAAACCAGGGAAAGTTTCAGAAGCTGCAGAGTTATTGCTCAGCTGGTACCCTGAGATCTGGCAACTCTATTGTGACAAGACAAACACGAGTTCAGCAAGTGAGGATCCTCGCTGGGGCTCTTAAGATTTTTACTGTCTGTGCTGGCTTCTGCTCTAAATTCTGGCAGTTCTCCCCTTAATAATACCTGATGAGACAGCAAAAGGCCTTCTGAAACTGTTTCGGTCCATCCATCCTATTAAGATATTACATTCTCTGTGAAGTATTGTCCCAGAACTCCAAATAAACCCTAGATCATGAGTGAGCAACTCTGGAAGACTAAGAAGCTGCATTAGTCCTAACAAGAATGCTAAAACATTAAAAACTACCCCCAATAGCCCCCCCCCAAAAAAAACACCCTAAAGAGTGTGGGGTGTTTTGACATTTATTTATTTTTTGCATCACCCAGATTAACAACAAAAAGTGACTAGCAGATACTTCATGTTTTAGAAAAAGTCAAAAAAAACCCTGAGCCTAAAATGTCGTAGGAGTCCAATTGTGTAACAAAAATGCTTCCCACCCCTCTTACCATTTGACTGGGGGTGCAAAATAGCCCAGCCCCTGGGGCTGCACACAGTCCACAGGCTGTATTTTGCTCAACCTGTCTGAAATGCTACCTGGTTCTATTTTGTTTCCTGGGCAAACAGCTATGAGATCTAGCTAGAGAACATAACCTCCAACATTTCTACAAAGGAAACAGGACACATGTGACCAAGCATCAGTGTAAGGTCAAGATGGCAAAAGGTATTAATTAGGAAGAACATACAAGTTAGGATGGGATGCAGCAGTTTGCTTTTGCCTGAGCCTACTGGGAAGGATAAGATTTTGCTCACTCCTCTTCTCTCCTTCCTGATGACCTAATTGCTTTTTCTCTTTGAACTCATTTTGTAGTAACTGAAATAAGCTGAGGAGAAAGGCAGATGTGGTAGAAGTAGAGATTGTCTAGGATATATTTGAAAGCATCTGGAAAATTAGGACAACAGAAGATTACCCAGGATTGTCCCTGCCAAATCAGGGCACATGAAAGTATAGAGCAAGTTGCCCTCACTCGGTCCTAAGGATTTGCTTTTTAAAAAAAGAAGTCTGTAACTGTTGAACTTCTGAAATGATTGAGGATGGAAAGGTGATGTTCTCTGGCATTTCAGAAAACTGGCATAGTGTAGTGTAGTGCAGAGCAGAGTCAAGAAATGTTTGCTGAAATGTTTTTGCATTTATTTGTTAAATAATAATAATAATAATAATAATAATAATAATAATAATAAATTTTTATTTATATACCACCCTGTGGCGAACCAATCCGGGTGGTTTACAACATTAAAATAACATACAGCATAAAAACAATATATTTCCCTCCCCCCCCTTAAAAAGTTATTAAACTGCATATCTAATTTAAACCCACAATAACTAGTTAAACCAACAATAAATTAAACAAAATAAAACCAACCAATAAACCACTGCAACTGCAGTTCTAAAGAAAGAAAAAGGGGGCTTTGGAGACATTACTGAGGAGGGGGGAGATCCTGAGATCCTGAGACCGGGATATTTCAGTCTGGGAAGGCCTGCCTGAAGAGATCCGTTTTGACAGCCTTTTTGAAGCTGACCAAAGATGTTAATTGACGGATTTCGTCTGGCAGGTCGTTCCAGAGCCTGGGGGTGACAGCAGAAAAAGCCCTCCGGGAAGTCGCCACAACCCTCGATTTTTGAGGCTGCAACAAGTTCCTCCCAGAGGACCGGAGAGTGCGGGGAGGATTGTATGGGAAGAGGCGGTCTCTGAGATACCTTGGACCCAAGCCATTTAGGGCTTTAAAGGTAATAACCAACACCTTGTACTGGGCCCGGAAACCAATAGGCATCCAGTATTTGTTTTCTTTATTGTCTTAAGAATCTTTGGATGCAACAGTGTTAGAACGTAAAGCCCCCACAGGGAGAGAATAGATGGTTCTTTTGAATTTATTTTTGATTTTTTTAAAATGTTCTTTTATTTGTAGAGCCAAAATAATTTTTTTTAAAAAGTCATTAGATGGTTTGCCAAAGCCACAAGTGGTTTTCTAATGGTCTGTGGAAAGAAAGTTTCAAATTGGCTGTTTTGGGCCATTCTGATGCAGTGAGATATCCTACCATGTGAATTTTAGATCCTTCAAACCCTCCTGTACATAAAATTCATTGAAAATGGTCAGCTTCAAGGATTTCCTTATCATGGAGATGTTCTCATAAAAGTTAATTTCTTATCAGTTCTGAATTTTTCTTTCCTTAGTTGCAATCAAAATCATGAGTCTCAAGTCACAAGTTCTGACCCTGTTGACACCCATATCCTGGTACTTAAGCCCACATAATAAGCCATCAAGCTGAATGGACGCTGTACAATATCTGGATTTAATAGTTGTTTCTTTGGCCTCAACCTATTATATACATATTAGGCTAGCTTTGATTGACAACTCAATCCTTAACCGAACTGTCATGGTTTTTAAAAAATAATAACTATAAATTAACATTTTTGGTTTCTTACATTTTTATGGGTCACACTCATATCTGAGCTGGTTTTATGGTGGGAGGTCTGGCAAGACGAAAGCAAGGACCCTCTTTCACAGCCAAATTTTCCTGTAGTTATTGACAGGGAAATTGAGGGAAATAGCTATACCACTGATTCTTGCTGCACTTGAATGACTAGTCTTTCCTGATGTGTTTCTCTTTCTTCTAAAGCTCAGGAAGTCTAGCATGTTGTGAGAAGTAATTCTATTACATCAATTCTTTGCACCCAACAATATGCAAATACTGTTCTTTTCATGTAGAGTTCTCACACCATGCTCATAGCCAAAGCCACGCCTGAACCAGAATGGGTTCTGAGTAAAATACACAGTCATCCTGGCATTTCTGTATGCTTCAGATGTATACTGATTATACTTTTCAAAGAAAGACTTTAAAAAGGCAAATTCAGAATGTCCTCAAGTGAAGTTTCAGGAGAAGGAAGATGGAGATGAAGGAAACTTCAAAGGCTCACGTCTAGACGATGCTTTCCTGTCTCGGAAGATCACGTGTGGTCCAGTGGAAGAAAGAGAAAGGAGACTTGTCACATCTCATTGGCCACAGGTAATGATACTGGGTAATTTCTTCTGATAATGTCACCCAAAAAGGAAATCCTACAGACTAAACTCATTATAATCTCAGGGAAATGTCAAATGTGGGGGCAGTGGGGTGAGGGGATTCTGTTTTTGCAGGATGGGATACCGCCCGTTGCAAAGCAATTCAAGATACAATCCATTGTGACATGCAAAAGTATGATTCTTCAAAGGGGGAAGGGTCCATTTCACATGAACTATTAAGAAGCTCATAGCCGCTGCGCAATCCAAATTTGGGTGAGGTTATTTTTTTTTTAAAGAAAAATTCTGTCTTTATAAAAGCAAAAAGTAAAATTTTCCAGTTTCCATAAAACAAGACAAAGCCAGTGCCAAGCCTGGGGTTAAATAAGTCAACCTTGTGAGTTCTGGCAAATTATTAGTTTGTCAGAACGTGTGTGTGTGTGTGTATGTAGCCTTCCCAACAGCTAGCTATTCTGCTAGTGATGCCTGTTGTAAAAATAAAACTACTCTGGATCTTGCATTGAAAAATGAGAAGTAAACAATTAACCTCCATAGTCTTTTTCTCATTCTCAAGATGTGCTATCTGAAGGGCTTTATCACACAATAGGTTTGTTGCATGACTGCATTGGCTTGGTTCTGTCTTTGATCTTTCCTTATTGCATAACGCTGTGACTCTCCTGTTGTTGCATTGCATTTCCATCAAGAGTACTTGAGAAATTAAATGTTTTCTGCCTTAAAAAGGGACAGGTAGTTTCACATGGGACAGGGTTTGCCTGGATCTCAGTAGAATTTACTTTGCTGCTGCTAATGGATTTGAATTTTTATTGCCTGTGGCAATACTGTCCTTTATCCCTGGTCCCCTGAAGGCAATGAAAAGGAGTTGGCTCTGCCTGGGCAGATATCCCTCTTGACTATCTTAACTGACCACAGAAGTAACATTTGAGAGAAAATGTAGGCCAGTGTCTAGCATCCTCATTTTTTTTCTTCCTATATGATTTTTAACATTGGAAAGAAGGGTACTTCATTCACAGTGCAACACCCAGCACATACTTTATTGTACAGAAACCAAAAGTAACCTAAGGAGTCTCTGAGCAATGCTTAACTTTGCTCCACTGTGGCTGATGAGCTGGACAATGCACATATGACTGTTCATATTGGGTGGCAGCAAAAGTTGCCCTTCACCATCCCTTCTTCTCGCTTCCTGGTTATAAGGGGTACAGCTGTTTTATAGCTGTACAAGGGCACCATGTTATTCAAGCTAAGAGTGAAAAATGGTGGCCCATACACAATATCTAGAAGAAAGACAAATAAGAATCTTAATTTTACTATTTAACATCATTTATTTCTTTTAAAAATAGTGAATAATCATAATAATGTACAAAAACAACAAAGATCCCTATATGCACTGGTACTATAAAAACAATTGATGCTGAGATTAATAATTACATACAGACACACACACATATGTATAGGTCTATACTATTTTTAATTCTCATTTTGATGGAGTATATTTGGAATAGTCAGTGCTGTACTGAAATCTCTTTGAACTCACACAGAAACAGAAGTTAATTAATAGTCAAAGCAGTTATGTTCCTAAAGAAAAGTAAACATGCTTTTTTAAAAAAAAAAACTGCCAGAAAGGTCATATTTGCTTGCAAAAGCAAAACGTATTTTAATGTACTTGTTCTGTATTTCTGACCAAAATGCTAAATATTGAAAAATGATATACTGTTTTGTTTTTGAAGTCGAAGGCTTTCATGGCCAGCATCCATGGTTTTTGGTGGGTTTTTCGGGCTATGTGACCATGTTCTAGAAGAGTTTCTTCCTGACGTTTCGCCAGTATCTGTGGCTGGCATCTTCAGAGAATGCATTCTTTGAAGATGCCAGCCACAGATGCTGGCGAAATGTCAGGAAGAAACTCTTCTAGGACATGGTCACATAGCCCGAAAAACCCACCAAAAACATGTTTTGTTTTTGGTTTTTTAAATCCCTAGTTTGATTAACTCTATATTTTTATTTTTGTTCAGGCAGCCTTTGAACCCCCTTGTCTCCCATCTTTCTCCCTGACTGCAAGTTCCTTCTCTCTCTTGCTCCCTTTCTCAATCCATCCATCCGTCCGTCCGTCCGTCCGTCCGTCCGTCCGTCCGTCCGTCCGTCTGTCTGTCTCTCACTCTCCCCCCACTTCTCTTACACACACCCCTTATCTAAACTCTTTTTCTCCTAAATGGCCCTCAATGTGTGTACGCATGCATAGTTGTTGTTTTTATGTACAGTGCTGTGCAAATCTACAGCACTATATAAATAAAGAATAATAATAATAGTATCCTGTTTGCACTGTCCATCTTTCATTAATAGCACTATGCATCACTAACACGTCCCCTTCTTTTTGCCCACACATTTTGTCTTTCCTTCACTCTCCATCTCTCTCTCTCTCTCTCTGATTAGTCTCCAGTCTACACAAGCACATATTGTTCCCAGTCCCAACCTTCACATGGCACACAATGTTCACTCCCTTCCAGGGCAATCACAGATCATTTCATGACCTGATGGTTATCATTCAGAATTGCCACCAGTTGGTTATAGCCATGGTTAATTATTGTAATTGCGAATTGTCTCATCCAATTCTGCTTTGTTTTTACCCTAACCATGTACACTAAGGATGCTTTGCCACAACTGAAGCTTTAATATCATATAGTCCATGTGCCTGAGGTTTACAATCTGAGCAATAGATATTAGACCATCATGTGGCCCCTACATGAGATGGGATTCAAACCCTGGTTTCCATCATCATTGTCTAACAAACCACCACAACACTGTAGCTCTCAGAAAAAAGTAGCTATCCAGGAGACATGCTGGATTCCAAGGAAGCATCTTCTTTGAATTGCAAATAGACATTAAATTTCCTTGAATTTGAAAATTTACCAGTGACCACATGGCCAAAAAAAGGGGGGAGGTGGCAGCCTGCACTTAGCCCTCGCTACCATCTGAACTAAGACCAGAAACAGAAAATGGAGGCCTATGACTACCATCTTCAATTTCTTTTTCCTGCTTGCCTGGTGAAGAAGCCAGTGTGACTTTGAAAGCTTGCTATATGTAGTTATGCATTTTGATAAAGGTATCATTGTTTGGATGTTATTGGATTTGCTACCCCTAGATGCTTCCTTGATGGAGTCAGTCCACCTCTAATGTGATCTTCCTCTTTTCCTACTACTGTCAGCTAGTCTTCTAACTAACTGATTTAAATAATGCAAGTACTTGGGCATGAACCAATTGCATATATCCAGAGAATGGAAATTTGAAATGAGAAGGTGTTTTTAATCTATGGAAAAGATCCAAGCAAACAGTATTCTGTATGACTGCATATAAACATTACTTCAGTTACACAACAGAGGCTCACAAGAACTAGCTTCCACTAACTAACTCTGTCAAGTATCCCTTAACACTGACCAAGGCCAACGCAAACTAAATTAAATATTTCGGCTACACATAATGATGCAAGTTTATCACACTTGTCAATCTCTAAAGACAGGGGCTAAGATCTCAGCCAGCACAATTCTATACATGTCTACTCAGAAGTAAGGACTACCGTTCTCCAGGGACGTAGCCTGGGGGGGGGGGGGGATTCTTGGGGTCCGGACCCACCTCCTTCTGTTAGATAAAATGAATGGTGTGTGCTGCTGCGCCGCCGCACCCAAGCCCCATTATAATGGTGGCACTTAGTCTGGACCCCCCTTCCCAAAATCCTGGCTACATCCCTGCGTTCTCTGTGCAGATTACTCATGCAAAAATGTGTACAGGAGTGCACCGCCTGAAATTAGGTAGTGTGATCCCAACAGAATGATGCTGAAATAAAAATGACTCAAGTGTTTCCATATTCCCCAAGCTTGTTGTTCTACTGTCTTGCAAACTATCTGACATGACCTTTAACTAACCTTTCCCTCCACTATATCATCATTACTCAACACATGGGAAAGAAAGTAGAATTAATTTTCAAATCTTCATTTAGGTGAAGTGATTTTAAATATATGACTGTGTATCCGTGTGTGTGTGTGTGTGTGTGTGTGTGTAAAACAATAAAGGAGTTTTCAAATAGGAGGAACTATTACCTTGTTCAGTTTGAGGTCTAACATGTTGAAGTCAAAACACCATTCTTTCAAGTTTGGTTTCCTGTTCTCCATTTTGAGTGGGCATGATTCTAACCCCTGGTTTAAATAACCCAGCTACTTGGGCATGAACCAGTGCCAGAAATAGAACATAAACTAGTATATTCAAATTACAAGAAGAGATTCCAGCTAAACCTTATGAAGACTTACAAAGAATTTCTTTACTGTTCAAACATAGAACGGTCTGCCTCAGAGGGTGGTGAACTCTCCATATTTTGAGGTCTTTAATGAGAAGTTTAATGGGATGTGGTGGCTTAGTGGTTAAGATGCCAATTTTGATGATCAGAAGATCAGAAGGTTGGCAGTTCAAGGCCCGAGTACTGCAAGATGGGTTAAGCTCCCATCACTAGTTCCAGCTTCTGCTAACCTAGCAGTTCAAAAGCATGCAAATGCAAATAGATAAATAGGTACCATTTAAGTGGGAAGGTAACAGCATTCGGTGCAGTCATGCTGTCCACATGACCACCAGAGCAATCCTCGGACAACGCTGGCTCTTCAGTTTAGAAACAGAGATGAGCACTGCCCTCTACAGTCAGTTACAACTCGACATTCATGTCAAGGAACTACCTTTACCTTTAATGAGAAATTGGATGGACATCTTTCAGTGGTGTTTTAGTTGTGTATTCCTGCATGGCAGAGGGTTGCCCTTGATGACCCTTGTGATCCAATCCAGCTCTTTAGATTCTATTATGCTAATTCATCAACAGAATTTATTAATTTCAATATATTTAATGCAAAAAAAAATTATCTTACAAGATTAGATCCCTCTGACTATAAAGTGGTTTTCATAAGACTGATTTACTTGTGCTGAGAAATGAGTAGCAACTAGGGAAGAGGGACTTCATGGTTGAAACAAATGGCCACTGGTTGGTTGTTAATCTCCCCAATCCAGTCCCATATACTTTTGTCCCAGTTTTATGGGAAAGAATTATAGTGACCCAAGATTTGCCCATGGTCACCTAGTGGGTTTCCCTGCTTGAGCGGGGATTCGAACCCTGATCTCCAGAGTCACAACCTAATGCTGAAACTGCTACACCATAGTAGCTCACACCTCCCCTCTAGAAGTCATTATTATAGTAGAAAGTAGTTCAATACTTGCTGGAAAGCATTTTAGTCTTCATTTCTCCAGCATCTCATTTGAGAGAAATGTTAAATTCTACTACAATTACCAACACCATCCCAGAAAAGGACAGTGTAAAAGAAATATTTATTTCACAATTTGCCATTCCATTCAACTCTATTTAAACCTGAATTACTGGGAGTGGGGAGAGAGATTTACTCAGCCTTGGAAAACTTGTTTATTAGTTCTATTTTTATTTAATTTAATTTTTTATTTAATTTTATGTATTTATTGGCTCTATTCTTATTTATTTGGTTCTAATTTTCAACAATGTGTCTTTTTTATTTGCATAATATTTTATATAAAAAGAAAGAAAGAAATACAAAAGTTCTCAAAGCTGTTTTTTGGCTGAGGATAGAACTGGAGATTAACAATAACCCCAATGAATACCATGGGGCCTCCTGACATGTAGATATGGTGAAGACTCAGCCGAATGATTTGGAAAACAAAACATCGTGTAGATGATTTGGAGGATCCATTTCATGAAACTTTAACTCCTAAAATTACTAGGTTGATTTCATAAATGGTTGCTCAAATCTCCCCAACCCTCATGTAGACCAGATATTTTGCAGATATTCTCACTCAAGCAAAAACTATTTAAAAAAGATGTATTTTGAATCTGACTCCAGAGTTTTAATCTAATCTGAATTTTTTTGGAATTACTGCTCAGCTTTCCTAGATGGTATGATGAAGCATCTTGGATCCTCCCAGATCTTTACATTTCTAACATGAAGCACTAAAGATAAGATAGTTACAGTTAAGCTATAAAGTAGGGCATCGGCAAGTGAGACAAGTGTGAAGGTTCACCTCCATAGTTCTGTTGTGGGCTACATCACCTCATTTCTCATCTATCAACTGAAAATACACTCAGAAATATGCAGAACTCTACTCTGAATTTTGATTTCCAGTTTTGTTTTCCCTGTGGCACCTGGTGCCTTTTATGTCAACAGGACAATGAATTTGCTCTAATGTAGAAGCAGAAGGCTATTGTCCAAAATAGGTTCAACGCCTTGTATAAAGTAAACTACTTCTGATGGGCAGGACGCACATCTCTATTTTAAACCGATCTCAATATAAAAGAGAAAACTCTTATCAATGCATCATGTCAGAGCTAAACTCACATGGTTCACCACAAAACTCATCTATTAATGGCTACATATTTGAATTCTATATCCTGCAAGACAGTCTATTCCACGTACACACACAAAATGCATTCAACAAGCAAATGTCTTCCTTCTTTGTTTACTTTTTTCTGTCCTAAATATCATCATTGTCCTTTACAAACTTTGTCCTGTAGTGTCCTGAATTTTAAAGTAGTGGCAATTTAATTATAGAATAATACTATCTTGCACACAAAGAGAGATTGACTCCATGTTCTTCTATAACTAATGCAGCCCCTGTTAGATGGAAGGCCCTTTGAGACACACACATAAATGGAGGCTGTAATTTACCTGATTCTACAACTGTAATTTACCTGATCTACAACTCTCTTTTCAAGCCAACATTTTGACATGGGTAAAAGACTGGGTGAATTTACAAAACAATAAGCTACTTAATCATCAATAACCATTTTAGGTGGCATGCATACCTATGGTACGAAAAGAACAAAATCCACAAAGACTTTGACCACCACTTTGTTCGCAAGGCAATTCTATCAAACTGGACTCAGATAAAACACGCTTTTTATAGGGAAATCCCTGGCTAGGTATCTCCACATAAAGCATTTTTTTTTTTTTGGTAGAACTCACGGTTATGATATGAAGATATCCTAGCAAAAAATTAATCAAAACATTTATAAACTCAGTGAAATATAGGAAATGAAAGTGATAGAAATAAGGAAGCAGTGGCTACTCTACAAGCAACTAGCAAAGAGATTTAAGACAGATTTAGCACAGGAAATTTTTGAAACAAAATGAACAAACTGGACAACTTACTAACAAAAGAAGACAAGAAGCTATGATCCAAGTTCTACAAACTTCTTTTAGAGCAAGAAGCCACAAAAGACTCCATGATGCTCTGGGCACAAGATCTGGGCTGAGAAATTAAACTGGCTATTTGGCATTATGCTAGGAAGAAAACATTGAACTTCACCAAAAGTGAAAACTTGCCTGAAAAATTCTTAAAGATGGAATTGTGGTGGTACTTTATACCGGTAAAGATAGCAAAAATCTATAAAGGTGCAGGCAATACTTGCTGGAAGTGCCAATCTGTGATGGGAACATGGTACCATGTTTGGTGGGAATGTCCCAAAATAAAAAAAAAATCTGGAACAGCATACATACAGAGATTTGCAATTTATTAGAAACAAAATACAAAATGCTTCCAGAAATATACCTGCTCAATATGACCAAAAAATTACCAACAGATTTAGAAAAAAACCTGGAAAATAATATTATAGGTGGTTACTGCAGGAACATTACCTTTAGCACAAGAAAGACAAATACAGTACCATACCAACAAGAGATAAATGGCTAATCAAGCTACAAGATATGACAGAAATGGACTGACTAATGAACTTGATAAATGGAAAAATCAGAAGGGAAAACTGAGAAGCAATGGGTGGGAAAATCAGTAAATACTGTAAAAATAAATGGAAATTGTAGAAAGCAATGATACATGAATGCTAACAGGCCTCACTGAAACTAATGAAACATTAAGAATACTGAAGTTAATCAGAGATAATAACAATAAGCAGAAGTAAATCAGCTTACAAAAAGCTGTCTCACATATACAAATGTTAACACAGGAAGTTTAGAACAAGAAGAAACGATGAAAAATAGAAAATATTTGCCGTAGAAAATGTTTGGAACAGGAAATTTATTTGCCTTTAGTGTGCATAATGTAAATAATTTAAAGACATATACAGTGCGCCCATGTTATAGGCGGGCGCGCTTTACGTGAACTTGAGCATACGTGCTCAAGCCACGGGGAGCACGCACGGCGCAAGGGGTGACGCATCCCATTCCAATGGAATTCGCCTTACGCGGGGTGGTGGTGGAACGGATCCCCCGCGTAAGGCAAGGGCCCACTGTATATGATTATACATAGGTTGGAAAAGAACTCATATTTGTGTAAACATAATGTTATACCAATAAAAAAATGAAAATTAATAACAATAATAATTTTTAATTAATATAACTAATGCAGCCCCTCATGGGAAGTACAAGAACATTTACATCCAAATATAAATTACTCTTAATATTGATAGTAGTAGGCATACCTATCCAGATGCTAAAGGCTTCCATGCAATTTATGCATGGTTATGTTAGTCATCTCAGTTCTGACTGAAGTTCTCCCAAGAATAAGATGAGGTACCATTACCTCATTCTTCTTACACTAAACCCTTGGAGTGTATCGGTGCTGAGTTTATGAATCAGTGTCTTTTTGCTCTTGGATAAGAGTATTCTTGGATAAGAATATTGCTTTGTTTTTATGGTTCAGTGCGTAATTTATATGCCACAAACCACTGTTAATTAACCTCTGATCAGTTTATTGCTCTGACATATCCCCTTGTGTTTTCACTTTCAAACACATTGCTTATAAATCATTTTTATGCATTTAAACTATGAAGACAACCCAGCCACTAAGTGATGTAGAGGAAACATACATGTCCTATTATATGTACAGTATATGTATATTTGCCTTCAAGTCACCTGGTGACTTATGGCAGATCAATGAATTTCATAGGATTTTCTTAGGCAAAGAAGTGGTTTTGTCCTCTAAAATTTAGCCCACAGCACCTGATATTCATTGGTGATCTCCCATCCAAGTACTAACCCTGCTTAGCTTCAAAGATCGGACAGGATCTGGTGCCTTTAGGGTATTTAGGCCACATGTCCTTTTCCTGTCAGTGAAACTGTGGCATTCCTAACACCTTACTGGATTACACTTGTGATAAGGAGTCTGCATGCTACTATAATAACCAACATGTCAGAATAACCACAGACAGATTATTCTCCTGAAATAGGCTTGTGCTGAAGCAACACTGGTTAACACACAATGAGTGCTGGACCACAAGGAGAATGAAGCCTTGGCACAAATTCAGACATTATTCCCCACCAGCACCACCAAAAAAAGGTTCTCTCTTCTTTTTTATTATTTTTCTATTTTTCTTTTAACTGAAGCTGACACAAGGAAATCCTTCTGGACATACCACTCATCCAGCAATATTATACCATTACCATTCCTTATGGGAAATAGTAATAGACAGAGGCTAAGCAAATGTGTGATGAAAAAAGGCTAAGCAAATGCATGGAGAAACACTGGCTTATCTATGAAAAGATAATGGTGAAAATGGATCCAGAAGGAAAGGATATCTGGTGGTGAATTAACCGTAGAGTATGAGAGGTATTGACCAGGTACCAGATAAGTCTTGATGTTTCCCTGGAGACTGTATGCATGTGTACATGTATGCAAAGGAAAAAGGAGAGATGTTGTTTGGAACAAATTAACAATGTACTACATTAACAGCACTGTTTACCGGTCAGTTTCAAGACTCAGATCAAATTATTGGTGCCAACTTTTAAATCTCTAAACAGTCTAGGACCAGTCTACTTGAAGGAATGTCTGCTCCAGGATCATAGCTGCAGAGAGACAAAATAAGGGCATTGCCTCAGTAAGAATTCTCATCTCTGTGAAAATTTTCTTCACTCCCCAAATTTTTCAGTATTTCAGTTCACAATGTGGAAATACCATGCAGGCATCTGAAGAAAAGGGACAGGTGAAAAAAACAAGGAGCACAAAT
Organism: Sceloporus undulatus; assembly: GCF_019175285.1. Taxonomy (NCBI): domain Eukaryota; kingdom Metazoa; phylum Chordata; class Lepidosauria; order Squamata; family Phrynosomatidae; genus Sceloporus; species Sceloporus undulatus. Next base: position 95,101,936 of record NC_056525.1, read on the forward strand.
GTAGCAAACATAACAGCTCCAGGTGTGAACAATTTCCAGTGTCTTACTCTGTGCAATGCCAAAAGTTTGAGGACTGAAGGAAAATTTCACTGTGGAGGCAGAATTCTTATTTATAGGGGCAATACCCTCCTTTTGTGTCCCCCTGTAACTAAACCTCTGGTCTGCTCCTATACATTCCTGGTTGCTATTACCATGGTGGTCTTTTGGAAGGTGGCTCTCTGGGTGGTGCTGTCCACGATGGCATGACAAATAAGCTACCAGAGAAAGATGTTTCCCTGTAGGCAGTCCCACCATACCCTGGTTGTCTACGAAATGAATCCCCAAGAGAGAACCATCTGGCATCCTCATTAGTAGCGTTTAGACACTAGGCTACAATCTCCCTGTCCTTCTGACATACTGTATATACTCATGTATAAGTCTAGAAATTTAGGTCAAAAAATTGACCCCAAAACCCTGAGTCGACTTATCCATGGGTCAATGTAAGTACTGTATCTCAACTCTTATTTATCCCCTAGTGAAAAGCAAGAGTATAATCTGCCCTGGAAGCACCAATCCCCACTACTCTCTCATCCAAGAGTAAGCACAAAGAGTTACGTCTGCTGGAATGTTCTAAGTTGTTTGACATTGTTTTGCTTTGCTTCTTCTTTTAGATCCTGTGCTATATGCTCCTAAGTTTTACCCTCAACTTATCCATGGGTCATATCAAAATCCATAATTTCGGCCCCAAAACTTGCCCTCGGCTTATACATAAAGTCGTCTTACAGTTTAGTATATACGGTAACACATTCTGTGTATTTCTGCCTTGGTCTTCATTCTTATGTTTTTCCTGCTCGTTTTCAACATTCTCACATTTTAACATTTTTGATACCACTTCAGCAGAAGTGTTCTGTAAAAGTTCACAGAACCACTGATTTACAGGGCAGGACACATTCACACACATACATATATGGATATGGAAATAGAGGAGTCAATTCAGTCACAATCCATCCTGAAGAGTTACTCTTTGGTGTCTCTTATATTCCAGCAAACAGAATATATGTATTTGTTTGTAGAGTAAGCAGTCATTTGACAAGCCAACTAAAATCACTCATTCATAATCGCAACAACTGTTTATTTATAATGACACCCTTGCTGGTCTTTAGGTTTAATAGTTGTGTGGTCAGGCCTCATTCTTTTGCCCTGCCTTGTTGTCTAGTCACAGGCTCCACAGCTAAATAATACTTTGCATAGCTTCCATTCCTAAATAGTTTCTTTATGCTCTGCCTCTCCCAGTGCCTTGGAAGAGATTGGACTCAAGTACTCCAGCATGATGCAGACTCTGGGCCCTCAAATGTCCCATGGCACACTAACATTTTAAAACAAAACTAGCATGTATTAGTACAATTTCTAGCAAGAGAAAGGATTGTCTCTGATTGTGTCTCAGCATCTGAACATGTTGGCAGTAGACTGATTTCAGTTAAAGGAAAGATTAATAGATCTTTTCTTTTAAAATTCACATCAGTTCATCTGACAAAACGATGCAGTTTCCCAGAATAAGAGGGCAATGTAAAAATACACAAACCTAATTTCAGGGATATCAAGGCAATGGCATTACCTTTCCGTGGTGGTGGGACTGAGCCAAGAGACTATGCTGACAACAACAGTGCGGCTGGTTGGGTCTCCCATGCTTTTGTTTCTAGATTAAATGTGTGAAACAACGGGGCAACATTCCTCATGGAGCTTTATTTTTGTAGACCTTTGATCATCTTGGTTGCCCTTCTCTGAACATGTTCCAGCTTGTCTATATCCTTCTTGAACTGTGATTCACAGAACTGAACAGTTTTCCAAGTGCAAAATTTACCCAATAATGTGAAACAAACTGATACATTTTCCAGGGCCAGCCCTATCTTGAAAGAGAGCGAGGCAACCATTTAGGGTAGTAGATGTTGTGAGGCAGCAATGGTAGCTTCCTGGCTGCTCTTGAACTCCCCAGATGTTGAGTTCTGTTGGAAGAAAGAGCTGAGCATGCCAAGTGAACTGCCCTGAATCTCATTAAAAAAAAAAAAAGACTGCTACTTCAGATGGACACTAAATAGGACGTATTACCAGTGCTAAAGTAAGCTTCAGTTGTCATTCTCATCCATTGATGTAGATGTTCATGAGGTAGGGGAAGCACTGTTTTGTCCAATTTCTGAGCAGCCCTGCTACTTTTATATATGCTGATTTATAAACCAGTCAACCTAAGAGACCCTCAGGCTCAATGTATTCTTACATTGTATTCAATGTATCCAATGTATTCATAGTGTAGTGGAGTCTCCCTCCTTGGAGGTCTTCAAACGGAGGCTGGATGGCCATCTGTCGGGGATGCTCTGATTTGTATTTCCTGCATGGCAGGGGGTTGGACTGGATGGCCCTAGTGGTCTCTTCCAACTCTATTATTCTATGATTCTATGATTCTATGATATTAAAAACACCTCTTAATTAGAAGTACATTAAATGTATTAAACAGGGATCAGTGCATGTGTCTTCACGTCGCCTGTTAATTTATGGAAACTCCATGAATTTAATTGGGTTTGTAGGCAAGGGGTATTCAGAGGTAGCTCTGTCAGTCCCTTCCTCTGAAATATAACCTACAGCACCTTGTATGCATTGGCAGTCTCTCATCCAAGCACTAACCAGGGCTGATCCTGCTTAGCTTCCTAGATCAGATGGGATCTGGTGCCTTAAGGGTATTTAGGCATAAATAAATGTATATGGATGGTTAATCAAAATGCCTTTGGCTTTACATTTTTTATAGAGGCAGACTCTCCAGGATTTTGAGCCTATTGAGGCTAATATGTAATGATTCCAGACCTTGGATATGTCATTTATGAACATTTTGATATGAAGCAAAACCTAGGAAGTATGAGAAAATCTTATGGGAAGCTTGTCTTCTCAGATGTTATAAAAGATTGTATGGATGTGGACAAACTGCCAAGTTTGTATTTCTGTATTTTTATTTATTTATTAATGTGTCTTGTTTATTTATATTGGATGTGGACCACTCCACATCAAATCCATCATGGCACATTTGGATGTGATACAAATAGCTAGGCGAGCAAGAGAAACAAATACACACTAGATATTCAAAGATTTCATTTTATCCATTTAGGACCATCAATCTTCTTGGCAAGTATTGTTGTCTAGTCTTGTTATCAGCATCCTGTGGGATTGAGCAACAGGAAAACCTAAAAGGCAGAAAAAAGAAAGTAAGAAACAGCCTCAAATAAAGTCTAATGGTTGGCAGTGATCATGAAGCAGAGCTCACTAGTCTTTCTAAATATTTATTTAAAAGCAAGCTGAAAGCAAACACTTGTGTTTTTTCAAATGCTAGCAGACCCCTCTGTCTCCCTATACTATTCCAGAGCAGCAGCAAAAGAACATTTGCTTTCAGACTTCCGAGTTAAAAGCCACAAGTTTAGAGACCGCACACATCTCTCAGCTCCATGCCAGCCACAATCGTAAACATGTTGCTGAATCCAAATGTATGTACTAAAAGATCTTGTACATCTCCCACCCGCGTGCGGATTTGCATAACTTGGATGCAGATAAGCATTACTTTTCCAAAACAATAAATTAACGGCTGACTTTGAAAAAAGGATGTGCTTTAATGGAATAAATGGCAATGAGTGTGTCTTGACGTCTTGTACTTTTTCATTTTTTTCTTTTCTTTTTTTACCTTGGTCTATCCACCAAGATGTATGTCAAGCAGAAGTAAAAAAAAGGAGGCTGCAGCTCTTTCCATAGGCACGCACCTGATGTAGGCAAAGGCTTGCACCAAATTTTATGCCACAAAACTAGTTTTGATTGCAAAAAAATTAATATAGCTACTAGAAAGACAGTGGGATAGCAACTGGTATAGACAAATTATATCCCAGTAAATACTCCAGGAGCCCTATTCAATAGAGGGATGTAGTTAACAAAGCTGCATAATATCATCCCTGTATTCACAGGTTCCAATGGAGGTATGGAGATATTGATATTTTGGAATCCTCTTGGTTATGTATTGAGAAACTCACACTTCATAGAAACTTTAGGTAGTGAGCACTTTGATATGTTGAGGGATAAATCCAGATTATTCTCACCAAGGTGGTGCCTAGAGTCACTGTGCTTGAAAAGAAGCCTGTGGACATATAAATCAAGCCTCCCTTATCTGAATTTCTGAAATCTGAAATATTCCAAAATGCAAAAATATCCACTTGCATGGCTGAGGCAGTCACACAAAATGATTTAAATTATCCACAAAATGATTTAAAATTTTGTATAAAATAACCGTTAAGGTATGTGTATGAGGTGTATAAGAAACATAAATTACTTTTGCATTTAGACTTGGATCTCATCTCCAAGATAACTCATCATATACATATATGCAAATACATATATTCCAAATTCAAAAAAGCTGAAATTTCAAACACTTTTGGTACCAAACATCTTGGATAAAGGAGACTCAACCTGTACATGAAAAAAAAAAACATACTTGAGGTGCTGTAGGTTATATTTCAGAGGAAGGAACAGATAAAACCAATTCTGAGTATTCCTTGCCTAAGAGAACCCTATGAAATTAATAGGATTGTCATCAATTGACAGAGGAAGGCATGCACACACAGAGGCCATAGGATTTTAGTTCTCTAGAACTAAATCATATCATTGGTTAAATGACCAATTAATTTAGCTAAATTTTTATGGGGGATCTTTCTCTTTTTTCTTTTCTTTTTCTTTTTTGTACTAACAGTGTGCAAACATTTGACTTGCATAGGACTCTCTCTCAAGAGGGGAAAAAGATAAAGTGAACATCAGTTTGAAGCATGCATTCAAAACACTGGCCCATTCCAGGACGTACTAAGGTTAGGAAGGGGCGTCACATCCTGACGCCCCTAACCCTAGTATGTACTGGATACGTACAAAATGGCAGCAACCGTTCCGCATGGGTGCCGCCATCTTGATGTAGTGGACGCATAACGTCCGCATGTCGCGCCCCGGATGTGACGTCACAAGTGTGCGACTAGCGCCTCATGGCATCACGTCCGGGGCACAAAAAGAAGTGCCATTTTCAGGCTTCTTTTTGCTCCACGAGGGAGCCGCGCGGTACGGAAGCTGCAGCTCTCTTGCGGAGTAACGCGCCACAGTTAGCAAAGAATTCAAAGATATAGCTGTGTTAGTTTGTGGAATCAGTATGTAGAGGGATCTTGTAGCATCTTTGAGACTAACTGAAAGGAAGGAGTTGGCCGCAGCTATGAAAGCTCATGCTGCCAACTTCTTTCAGCTAGTCTCAAAGGTGCTACAAGATCTCTCTACAAAGTTAGCATTGTTTGTGCTTAGCCCCACCAAATCAAGGAAAAAACAGGTTTAGGATCATGCACTACGTGAAAACATTTTCAATGTATTACAAATGTATCATTTCTAACAACATTTTCAGCCAGATGCCTGGTCCACTATCTTTCAATATATATCCATATGTGGGGAGAGAGAACATACATGTTTCTCTGCCATAGCTCCAAACCCATGAATGTCAACATCTCCAACTTGGGTGCATATCCGTTCTTTCATCCATTCTTACTGTACATCTAACATATCAGAACAGGACCTATTCCACCTTCACAACATTGCTTCTAAATAACTGAGACTTCCTGATCCTTGCAGCATTGTTTCTTCTTGCCAGTAAATGGGAAATGGGAAGACACTTCTGATAGCCTTCAAGGAGAACAAAAGGTACATGATTAATCTTATTCTATAGACTGGGGTCAGGGAGATATGTTGTGGGATGTAAAATGTAACAATTTGGGCCAAAGTCCAACTGGGCAACAGATAATCTTTACCAGAGGAGGGGTGTAAAAATGTTCCTAGGAGAGCAGGAAAGCACTGCTGTGCACAGAATCCAGATCAGAAACATATGTGCTTCGAAAGGATCCAACAATTGTAATAAACACTGGATGTATGTTACAAATATTCCCAATGCCAAAGGTGGGGGAGTAAGAATGGAATAAATAGACAAGAAGGGCAGGAGTGGGGTGGGGTGCTGGAAAAAAATAACCATGGTGGAAAGAATAAATGAATTCAGTTCTTTTGCATTATTTGAAATAGTGTATCTGATTTCTCAGATTTATTAGCACTGCCGTTCTTAAGATGCTCAGACTGTACTTGAACGTAGGTCCAAGTGAGAATCAGAGGAGAAACATGTACATAAACTAGAAAAGCAGCCTGACCCTAAAGTTATTCAGTCACAAGCCCATCCTTGAAAAATATCTATGGGATTTATTTCGTTCCTGCAAAAAAAATAGTGTTTTACCTGCAAGTCCCATTGAACTCAAGGGAAAAAAAGATGAATTTGTTTACTTAATACTGGGTGGAAAACATGCAGTTCTCCAGATGTTGTCAGACTGCAACTCCATGTTTTCTCAATTGATGGGATTTGCAATCCATGAATATCAACATTTTGCATATCAAGACCTGGAAATGTGTGGCCAAGAAGGGACATCAGAATGTGTTCAAGATAGCAAAAGATATTAATGTGAAAGAACAAATCAATTAGGAGATGCTCAGCAGTTTACTTTTGTCTGATCCTACATGGAAGAGCAAGATTCTCTCTTCTCCTCTCCCCTTAACTGAGCGAAAACACCTTTTGTACTTCAAACTCACTTTGCAGCTGTTGAAGCAAGCTGAGGACAAGGGAGGAAGTGGCAGGAGCAGAAAGAAACTGGGACATTTTAAAAGCTACAGGAAAAGTGGGAAGACAGGATTAATCAGGACTATCCATGCCAAATTGGGATAGATGGAGTGTATGTTTCCACGAAGGAATTCAAGGCAAGCTGTGACATTCTGCTTTCCTATTTTATCATCACAATAATCCTGTAAGACAGGCTAGTATGTGATAGTGAATGACCCAAGAGCTTGCCTGTAAAAGATATCCTCCCCAGCATACCATCTTCACTAAGAATCATAGAATCATAAAGTTGGAAGAGACCACAAGGGCCATGCAGGAAATCACAATCAAAGCATCCCCAACAGCTCCCAGAATTCCAGATGATTGGCCAAACTGGCTATGGCTTCTGGGAGTTGAGGTCCAAAACACCTGGAGGACCAAACTCTGGGAAAGACTGCCTTGAACAGTTGTGTAGGAGAGAGGATTATGATCAAACCACAGTCTTGTGACATCTTTCATTATAGCATATGCTTGTATGATACACAAAAAATGAGGCCACAAGCTGGAAGGGTATTGGTTTTCCGCAGCAAATGTTATTTCTGTAGCACAACTGGATATTCATTTGGTTGGCATTAGAATGATTATTAGAACTCTTATCACTTCATGCAAACTAACTGTAACAGGAAATGTATCACTGTTACATGTATCACAGTGGACTAGTAGATGCAGGACACTAAAGTTAATGGTACGTTGTACCAGGATCTTGGAATTGGATCATAATCATAATGTGATCATAATCCCGTGACACCTGTTTTGTGGGACTCTTCTTCTGCCTTGTTCTCAGTGTCTTGGAGGCTTGCATGGCTCTCGAGGGTTTCCCTCCTGTCTGCATTTCTTCAATTCTCCTTCAAGAACTGCCTAGCTGGCAACTGCTACCTGGAAAAGGATAGAATTATTGCAATGGAAAGGGAAGTGTGTGTATATAGGTATGTGCCTGTCAATAGGACTTAAGTTTCTTTTGCTAGCTTTGGAAGGAAAACAGTCCACCCATCTTGGCTGGTGGCATCAGGGCAAGGTAGAATCATTGCATTAAATTCCCCATACAGCCTCTCCGGGGGAAATTGTAGGGTTCATTCAACCACAGAGACGCCCTCCTCCCCCCAAATTCCTCCCCCCCTAAAAAAGGGGAGGACAGAAATAAACTATAGTTCCTTTCAAAAATAAAAACCCCTGTTCAATAGACGGTCTATTCTCTTGCAAGCAGGCAGTGGAGGGGAAACCTGAAATTACAATCACTATTGTTTGTGTTGGGCGGAAATCAAGCTTCGTTTGTACAAAGTGGGAAAAATGAAGGGTTTCTCCTCTTTTTAAAAAATGCTTTTTGTTCTTGCAGAAATCTGCAAAACTCAGGGAGATTTCACAAGCCTCCTAAGCAAAAAGCATGGGGGTCCCATCCAAGCTGGCCCACCTGGGATTTTAATTTTATTTAATTTTATTTTTAAATATATTTTTTAATTTATTTTTCTATTGAGAGCTAACTCCAAGTTACCAAAGAAAAGGTGGTGTCCTCTTAACAACAACAACAACAATAACAGTTGTTGTGTCTTTAAGTTTCCAACTTCTGGAGACCCTATCATAGGGTTTCCTTGGCAAGTTTCTTCAGCTAAGAAAGCTCATGCTGCCAACTTCTTTCTTTCAGTTAGGTCCAAAACACAATGCAGATACCATCGAAAAAATGTTTTATAATAACTTTCTTTTAAGCTTTGGGATGCCGAATATTTTAATCTCTTTTTCCAAACCTTTTCCCATCTGTCCATATTTAAGGGATACCCGAAATTTTTTGCCCATTGAATCATATTTCCTTTTACTATTTCATCTTCTTGATGCCAATTTAATAATAGTGTGTAAAATTCTTTTATCCATCTTGGGTTTTCTTTTTCTATTATCTTTCCGAATTCACTTTTTTTCTCCTCGAAACCTAATGTTTTGGAATCTAATTTAACTCTTTCTCTAATTTGCCAATAGCTAAACCAGTCTAGATTGATTCCTTCTTTGGCTAGTTCTTCTTGAGTTTTAAGTCCCAACCTTCCCATTTCATCTTTCTTCATTATTTTAGCATACGTTAACCACTTTGTAGTTTGCCTTGTTTCGCGTCTTTGAATTGCTTCTTGTGGGGAAAACCATGAGGGGAATTTTGTCATGATTCTATATTTGTATTTATTCCAGGTTTTGAAAAGTGTTCTTCTTATACAGTGTAAATTAAAGTCTTTATTTGCTTTGATCTTATCATATCCCAGATAAGCGTGCCAGCCGAAGGGTAGGTTCTCTCCTTCTATTTCCAACAACTCTTCCTCTTTTAATAGTATCCATTCCTTTAGCCACATTAGACAGCATGCTTCAAAATATAATTTTAAATTTGGTAACCCCAATCCTCCTCTTTCCGTCAAATCTTGCATAATTTTTAATCTAATTCTTGGTCTTTTCTTTTGCCATATAAAATTACTCAAATCCCTTTGCCATAGTTTAAAAAAATTGTCTTTGATTATAATTGGGAGAGTCTGAAATAGAAATAGAAGTTTGGGGAGAACCACCATTTTTATAGCTGCCACTTTCCCTAATAGGGACAGATTACATTTTTTCCATTTTTCCAATTTTGCTTTGATTTCTTTCCATACTTTTTTGTAGTTGTTATCAAATAGTTCACCCAACTTACTCGAAATTGTTATTCCTAAATATTTCGCTTTCCTCTCCACTTTTATTTCTAACATTTTCTGCAGTATTTTTTCTTTATTTATTGACATATTTTTTGTTAACATCGTAGATTTTTCTTTATTCAATTTACATCCTGATATTTCTCCAAATTTTTCTAAGGTATCCAATAAGTCTTTTGCACTGTTACAGGGATCATTTAAGAAAACAACTAAATCGTCAGCAAAGGCTCTGACTTTGTAGGTGCATCTCTTTATTCTTACGCCTTGTATGGCATTGTTATTTTTGATCCTTTTAATCAGTCTCTCGATCGTGATAATAAATAATAGGGGGGAAAGCGGGCAGCCTTGTCTAGTTCCTCTGTTAATTTTAATAAAATTTGTTTTTTCCCCATTTATTATAATTTTGGCTTTTTGCTCACTATAAATTTGTTTAATCCATCCTATGAAATTTGCACCCAATTTCATTTTTTCTAGAATTTCAAAGATTGTTTTCCA
>NC_056525.1:95111899-95112690 GCF_019175285.1 Sceloporus undulatus
TAATTCTCTTTCATTATGTTTTTCATAGAATTCAATTACATTCAAAACCAATCTTGTGTTGTCTCTTAATTGTCTTTGGGGTAGGAATCCTTTTTGATCTTTATCAATACAGTCCTTTAGAAAATTTTTTAATCTGGTTGCCAAAATAGCTGAAAAAATTTTATAATCTATATTAAGAAGTGAAATCGGTCTATAATTTTTAACTAAATTTGCATCTTTCCCTTCTTTCGGAATTAATGTTATATCTGCCTCCTTCCATGTTTCAGGTACACCTTCTTTTATGATAGAATTTAACAATTTTTGCAGGGGTCCACTTAATTCTTCTTTAAATGTTTTGTAAAAAAGGGGAGTAAATCCATCAGGTCCTGGTGCTTTGCCATTTTTTAAGTTATCGATTGCAGTCCTAACTTCCATATTACTAATTGGTTTATTTAAATCTTCTAATTGATTTTTACTTAATTTTATAAATTCATCTTTTTCATCATCTAAGTAGATTTGGATTTTATTAGTATCTATTTCCTGTTCTTTATACAGTTCTGAAAAGAATTGAAGAAAAGCATTTTTTATATCCTCTTGTTTAGATACTATTTTACCTTCTACTTTTAATTCAGTTATTATTTTCTTATTTTGCTTCTTTCTTAGCATTTCTGCTAATCCCTTGCCTATTTTATTAGCTTGATCAAAGCTTCTTTGTTTTAGAGTTTTTAGTTTTTTACTGATTTCAATTGTGTCTCCGCTTATTTTCTGTTTCTTTAATAAATTTTTTTCCTCAAGTATTTTCAAATCCCCTA
>NC_056525.1:95112790-95113927 GCF_019175285.1 Sceloporus undulatus
TTTCCTCAAGTATTTTCAAATCCCCTAAATGCAATTCAAGTTCCTTTTCTTTACTAGCTAATAGGTTTGATATTCTCTGTTCTTTTTCTTTTTCTTTTTTATTCAGATAAGCTTCCTGATTTATTAAAAAGCCCCTCACTACTGCTTTTCCCGCGTCCCAAACAGTTTTGATTTTCATATCTTGAGTAATATTTTCTTTGAAATAGTTAATTAGCACTTCCTTTGTTTTTTCTATAACTTCCCTGTTCTGTATTACAAAATCTTTCATTCTCCAATTGCGTGTTATAATTTTTGGTGAAAGGGTTGCTAAAACTGAGTTGTGGTCAGAGATCGTTCTCGGTTGGGTTTCTACTGTTTTGATAAGGCTACATAGTGAGATTGGCATCCATATCATATCTATACGGGAGAGGGATTGGTGTCTATTTGAGTAGACCCCTGAAAGAATATCCAAAATTTACAAATCAACAAGTAATCTATGTTGGAAGTGTCAAAAAGAACCAGGAACCCTATATCATTGTTTGTGGACATGCAAATTGGTTAAAGAATACTGGAAAAAAGTGCACGAGACGATTAACTCAATTTTTCAAACTAATATAAAATTTCTACCAGAAACTTTTTTACTAAATATGTGGGAGGAGGAAGTGGATAGGAAATATGGAAAGATCTTATATTATTTAATTTCGACGGCAAGATTGGCTTTGACACAAAAGTGGAAAGGGAAAAAAATTCCAAGTAGGAGAGATTGGCTAAGTAGGCTATACGAGGCAATCGAGATGGACAAAATGACATTAATACTTAGAGATCATGTAGTGGATGAAATAGAAGACAAATGGAATATAGTTTTGAAATACCTAGAGAAGGAATGGGGAAAAATAGCAACAGTGGGTTTTAAAATACAATAATAATAAGTTAAAAGACAGAAACACGCACATGTTTAAGATTGATCTAATGACAAAGTTAAGAGAGTAAAGTAAATACTCTAATGTAGGAATTGAAGAACTGCAAAGAAAAAGGAAATATTACATTAGAATGGGATACGTAGAGGATCAAAAATAGGGAGTATCAAAATCTAAATAATCCGAGGTTCAAAGATAAGGAGAAAGAGAAAAAGAGAGAGAGATATATATTACTGCTGTG
>NC_056525.1:95114027-95114827 GCF_019175285.1 Sceloporus undulatus
AAAAAGAGAGAGAGATATATATTACTGCTGTGGATTGATTTCAAATAAAGAAATTAATATAAAGAAATAAAAGGGACACTCAAAGTAGAAAAGACAAAGATATCTAGTAAGATTAGAGAGAGAAGTCAGGGAAGAATGAAGTGAATGAAGGTAGATGATGGAGGAAGAGTGTTCAAGAGAGTGTAAAGTAAGTGATGGAAGGTGAGAGTAAGTGGTAGAAGAAGAGGAGAAAGTGATAGAGTGAAGGTTTGTAAGCGTGAAGATGAAGGCGTAGTAATCGTAGGGAATGGGGAACTGGAAAAGAAAAGTAAGTAGTAATAAGGGGGAAGAGGTTTTAGAAGGAATTTGAAGGAAAGAGAAGGAAACAATGGAGGATCAAAGATAGTTAAGATGAGAAGGAAAGAAGCAGGAGATGGTTAAGAAGTAAAGTAAGGAATAGGAGAAGGAAAAGATGAAGAAGGGAAATGTAGGAGTGGAAAAGAAAGTGATCATAGAGTAATATTCCCTATGTAAAAACGTATTATTGTAATGATGGGTTCTCCCTCAATATATCATTATTACTATTTTCTCTTTGTGAATCTCCATTGTAAGTATGTTAATGCATCAAGTATGTAAGTGTGTTATTGTGTATGTTTGTATATTTGATTGTCTGTTTTAAGTTTCAATAAAATTATTTATAAAAAAAAAAAAAACAAAAACAAAAACAAAACAAAACACAATGCAGAAATAATAATCCAGTTTGAGACCGCTTTAACTGCCCTGGCTCAGTGCTAGGAAATCCTAGGAATTGTAGTTTATTG
>NC_056525.1:95114837-95124931 GCF_019175285.1 Sceloporus undulatus
TGCCCCCAGAGCCCTCTAACAGAGAAGGCTCAATGTCTCACAAAACTACAATTCCCAGGATTCCCTAGCATTGAGCCAAGGCAGTTAAAGCGGTCTCAAACTGGATAATTTCTGCAGTGTGTTTTGGACTCACTTAGTCTCAAAGGTGCTACAAGATCTCTCTGCATACTGATTCTACAGACTAACATGGCTATGACTTTGAATTCTTTACAGGGGGGTTGCCATTGCCATCCTCTGAGGCTGAGAGAGTGTGACTTCCTAAAGGCCAGCCAGTGGGTTTAAATGGCCAAGCTTGGCTTTGAACCATGGTCTCCAGAGTCACAGTCCAGCGCTAAAACCACTGCATCACACTGGCACTCAATCATCATCATCATCTTGACAGCAAGCAAACATTGTTTTTAAAAGGAAGGTATTACTGCAGCTTTTATAAGTGAGATGCTTTATGGAAATAGATAAGAACTTTTGAAATAAGGCAAACCAGAAGACCCAAGTCTTCCCAGCTGCTCTCTTCTTAAAACGCACTCCTTCGTTCTTCGCAAGGCTCCCGACTTTTGGAAACCGATCAGAGCAAGTCGGGGCTGCACTTTGCAGGAACGAAAAGGGTCTGCTGCCGTCCCTCTTTCTGGAGCTGCCTGAAGCCCTGCTGCCTCTCCCTGGTCCAGGATGGAAGCCTTGCGAGGTACTCTCTGGCTCTTTTCACTCACACCCACAAAAACCTCCTTCTGCAAGAGGATTCCTCCCCTCTGGTCCCTTCCTTCCCAATGCAGCTGCTCCAGTATTTCTCTTTTCTTTTTAATGCAAAAATCCTTTCCTCGGATGGGGGCCTTTTGGGTCAGCAATGATACCTTGCTTTGAAAGCTGGCTTGTTTCAAGGTCCTGGAGGTGAGGAAGGAGACAGAAAAGTTTCTTCCTCGGGGAAGATCAGGCGATCTCCCCCTTCCTTTTTTATATATGAATGGTGGGAAAAGACGGTGGTTGTGTGTCTTCAAGTTGTTTCCGACTTATGGAGACCCTAAAACTACAAATCCCAAGATGCCATGGGATGGACCTCCAGCAAAGTGGTGTCAAACTGCATCTCTACAATGCAGATGCACCTTCAGTACCAAGAAAACCCTATGATGTCACGGGTTTTTCTTTGGCACTGAAAGTGCATCTACATTGTAGAAATCATGCAGTTTTGACACCACTTTGCTGGAGGTCCATCTCATGGCATTCTGGGATGTGTAGTTTCGCAAGGTCTTCAGCCTTCTCTGCCAAAGAGTGCTGGCGCCTCCCAAAACTACAAAGCCAAGGGTTCTGCAGGATGGAGCCAGGGCAGTTCAAGTGGTGTCAAACTGTATTATTTCTACAATGCAGATACTCCCTGAGAGAGAGAGAGAGAGAGAGTTGCCCAAGGTCACCCAGTGGGTTTCCATGACCAAGGGGGGATTCAAACCTTAGTCTCCAGGGTCCTAGTCCAATACTCAAACCCACTACACCAAGCTGGCTCTTATGGGAGATTTGGCATGGCCCAAAAAAGAAGGATTTGTAGTGTGGTCTATGCTTGTTCTAATACAGCTGGGAGAGTTTAAATCTTGCTCTGAAAATTTGCACAAATCAGGAACGAGGGAGTAACTTTGGTCTGGTGCTTAGGCTGAACCCTTCCTTAACTTTTACGTTGGTGTCAGAACAAACTACAATTCCCAGAATTCCATGGCATGGTGCCGCAGTAGTTAAAATGGTGCCAAACCGGATTATTGCTGCAGGGAAGAAGCAGCCCTATTTACACATACCCTCCTCCCGGCAGGGATCTAGGAAAATAGTAGGGCGTAAACCACTTGTAGCCTCCTCACTTCCTCCAGACTCTTATTCAGATGTTGCTTCTCTGTATTAACTCTTATTTCTCCCCATTAAATAAAATGTAGCACCAGATCTTGTCTGATCTTGGAAGCTAAGCTGGATCAGCTCTGGTAAGTACTTGGACAGGAGACCAAGGAAACAACACCAGGTGCTGTAGGCTATATTTCAGAGGAAGAAATTGGCAAAACCACCTCTGGGTATTTTTTTCTCTCAATGAGATTCAAGGGGTCGCCATAAGTGGACAGGGGACTTGAAGGCACATATACATATACAGTACGTACACACACATACACATATATATTCAATATAGGGGTTGCCTAGTGCTAACACAGCCTATGATAAACTGAGATGATTCAGGTTCTCAGCTCCTGTGTTCCATACAAAGCATACTTCCTCTGAAGGTGTCATTCTAAATCAAAGATAGGGAACATACGGCTCTCCAGGTGTTATTGGACTACAGCTCCCAGCATCGGGAATTCTGGGAGCTCTAATCCAACAACATCTGGAGAGACATATGTTCCTCATCTTTGGCCATTGGGATCTGATGGTGAGAATGACCATCCAACAAAACCTGAACAGCCACACATTCCCTACCAGACATAAATCCACTATCAGCTCATTTCTAAGAGTTGGCTGGTTTGTGGTCTGGGGCTGCCCTGCAGATTGCCCTTCCCTCCTCCTTTCTCTCTTTATTTGAGAAGGACTGTAGCTGCTGCACCATATGGAGAGATACTGTACTGTATGTGGATGTAAAAACACAGCTGGTCTCTCAAAACCTGTTACACACTCTCCTAGTCTCTCATTTGCCAGACAGAGATAAGGAGTAGGACTGATGATGCCCATCAGTGATACATGTGGAAAACACACCTTGCAGCTACACTAGTCATACCATTGGTGCTGATGTCATCATGGGCGAGGCAAGAAGCACTGCTTTCATACTGGAGGTATAGCAGAGGGAGTGGAGACATTTCAAGCTGTTCTCATATTGATATCATTTGAGCTGCTCTTTGCCATCCCAGCCTAGTCCTACTGGGTTGAAGGAGGCCTGGGGAAGAGATGCAAAATGCTAAGAGATACACATATATTGTTTTAGTTTTTGTGCGTTGTTGTTTGGGGTGTATTATTTTGTAGAAAGGCAGGGCTAAAATACAGCAGTTCTTCCAAAATTCTCCAATTAGAAATAAAACATATTAGGATAAATGGGCACAATGTGCCTTCCCTCTTGTTCTGGCAGTGTTCCACAATACTTTAAAAACTCTTGGCTTCATAGTAAACTGCACCAGCAAAAGCAAAAATTGACCTTTTTTGGAGTGAGCCAACCTTTCTGATCATATTGCATTCGCCTCAAAATACAGTCTAAGGCCTCTGCAATACCAACCTGTCTCTCTTCTCCCCCAAAAGCATCTTCCATCCCAAACTCATCCTTCAAAAACAATGAAACAAAATGAAGAATAGTTAGGTGTACTATCTATTTATTTATTTACTTACTTTACCTATTTATTTATTTATTTATTTATTTATTTGCTTACTTTGCCTTTCTCTCAGGCTAGGACCCAAGGCAGCTTCCAAAAGGACAAATTTAAAACATTTACAAAAAACAAAACACTTTAAACCAATTTTAAAGCACCACATTAAAATACTTCAAAGGGGTCTCTGAAGCAGTGTTTTTCCATTGCCTGTTTCAGAATAACAGTGCAAGCCATTCCCCCCTTCTGCTCACAGGCATACTTTTGCCAGAAGAAGTCTCATTTAGGCCATCCATCAAATATGTTTTAGTTTAGACAATAGCTGTATTCCTCCATTCTTAAAGTGCTTACTTCTTCCACAACCTGGTTGGCTGGAGGATTTCATCTGGCTTATATAAGACCAAAAAAATAGGGTAGGATGGAAGAGAGGGACTTCGGCTTCCTATGAAAGAAGGCTGCACAACCATTTTGGCCCTGAGGCCCTGAGGCCTACATGAGGTAGAGCTCAGTGGTTACCTTTGGGAACCAATGCACAGATGTCCCACAAAGCATTCACACATGCACACATGCCCCCACAGTCCTCTTTCTTTGGTGGGAGGGAGTAGATAACTTTCTCGGTTTCTTTCCCCAGTAATGCAAGTGCATACAGTTCCTTCCCTGCTGCCAGCAGCAGCCAAGAACAATCTGTGTGAAATGGGGAGTAGGAATAAAGGGGGGATTTGGGCAATGGATGGGTGCCTGGGGTATGGAGCTCATGCACCACAGCCTGTGCTTTCCACTTGGCCCTGGTTTACAGTATCCCTATTTCTAGTTGAGATATATTCAGAGGGTTTGTCACTGCTTTCCTCTAAGGATGAAAGAGTATGGCTTGGCCAAGACCGCTCAATGGGCTTCCAGTGGCTGAGTTGGGATTCAAATCCTGCACTCCTTAGCTAGTCCAACACTCACATCACTACTCTATATCTGCTCACTCTTATGAAGACCAATACTGATGAATGGGAGACTCATGCTCTCTGTCCTGACTGTGGTGAAGGAAAGATTGCCTTTCTGTGAGGAAAGTACCCTTATAAATACTCCAAAAGCACCAGAACCTAATCCTGGAAGTTAAGATGGGTCACCCTTGGACAGAGACTGCTCAAGACACTTTTTGACTCATAAGGGCAATGATCTCATCTGCTACCTCATCCAGCTTACTGTTCCTTGCTCCCTATGAGTTTAGCTGTAGTCCTCACAGTAGTTATGAGAGGACAGTTTCCTAGTAAAAATATATCATGAGTTACCCATTTTTTAAATTTTTATTTATTTATTTATTTATTGCAGCTTTGGTCTTCAGTGGCCAGTTATGAACCATGAGCTTTACAAAAGGCCCACTCCTGGTGAAGGTGAAAACTGCTGGAACTGGTTTGTTGATGCGGACAAACACAGGTCCAGGCAGTTTTGGATTCCCCAGGGGACTTGGTTGTGGAGACTGTTGTTAAGAGCTCCTGTACATCCTATTTTATCACTACACCACCAGGTGAAATCCAAGTAAGGAGAAGTACAAGCCAAGCCAGGGAAACACATCCTGCGGCAGAAAGACAAGGACACTTAGGCTGTCAATGGAGTAAAAAATAAAGGCCCTTGAATTCATGGGACTTGCTTGTGAGTAAACATTAATATCCACAAGACAGTACACATCGGTTGGCATTGTTGTTGTTGCACTGACTGTACTGAGGGTATCATGTTGGATACAAGGAATGAGATGCTGTGATCCAATTACACAGAAAATATAGGTGGAGGACTTTGTTCCAGAAATCCCTGGCTTGTTTAGGCATTTTGATATTAATCATTTTCTTGTTCATTTGTTTAAGATATTTCTGCATCATTTCCTAGTTCACAAGGGCCCCCAAGGCAATGAACAAATCAATACACTTAAAATAGCTTTCTTGTGTCACTCTCCAGCTACAATCCTCTACTTGCGAACTGCAAATATATTGTTTTCCTTGCCAGTTCCCATTCCCTTCTCTTTCATAGCCTTATCTAAGGCAGGCATTACTCAGGCTGAAATCCCTGATGTGCATTTATCCAGAGTTAAATGGGTCAGTGGGACTAACTTCCAAGTTCATATACATAGGATAGTGCTAGTATATTATTATGTGTTTATTTATATAGGACAGGGACCTAAGGCAGATGCTAGCCTTCTTCTACATTCTTCTTTTGCATGGACCTTGAATGCAGTGTTTGAAGATTTTTCACTCCCAGGTAATAATAATAATAATAATAATAATAGAATTAGATTCCACATAAACCTTAAGTTTAGGAATGCTTTGTGTTTTACAATGTCACAGTAAGCATGTCTACTCAAAGTCACTAACTGAACACATGGAGGGCACCAGTTGGTATACACTGTGTTTATCTTCATATTTAAGGATGGTTCAGTGGTAATTGATGGGGAAAATATATTTGCCTTCCTCCTGCAAGTGTCTCCAACAGGCAAAATAAACAGCCTACCAACTTCATACCCTAAAGGCACCAGATTTCATCTGATCTTGGAAGCTAAGCAGGGCAGCCCTGATTAGTGCTTGGATGGGACACCACCAAAACCAAGTTCTATTTCTGAGGAAGGAACTGGTAAAACCACCTCTGAGTATTCCTGTTTTTGTTTTTTTTAAACCCTATGAAAAAATTAACGGGGTGGCCATAAGTCGACAAGTGACACACGACTAAAGTTGAGCCCCTTCCCATCTTGAAAAGAGTTCAGGGTTGCAGCCAGAAACTTGATGCCTAAAGGAAGGCTGCATCCTCACCGCAGCAATAATCCGGTCCGACACCGCTTTAACTGCCATGGCTCAAGGCTGTGGGATTCTGGGAATGGTGCAGTTTGTTGCGGCCGCAGTGCGGATGCCTCAGAAGAGTTCAATCCGGACGCGTTTAGAAGAACTACTTTTGGTTACGTTTGTGCTGCATGTGCTGCTGCCTAATCTTCTGTAGTTTAGAAGAAGAATCTCCTCTGAATTAAAAACAAATAACTATTTTAAACTATTTTAAAACATGTCCTTTGCTTCAGAGAAAGGCAAAACCGGGTTTTTCCGCACAAATTGTCTCCCTCGATGCCTTCTTCTCAATTTAATGCCAACGTGGCGGGTTTGGAAAGGCACTGGAAAAAAAGATTCTGGTCCTATAGGAAAAAAAGCCTACCTTTTTGAAAGCCAGTGGGTTTACTTCTGAGACTGTTAGCCTTTCTTGTTGTTGTTGTGTGCCTTCTTCAAGTCGTTTTTTTAAACCTGTGGCGATCCTAAGGCGACCTATCATAGGTTTTTTGGGGCAAGATTTGTTCAGTGGGAGTTTGCTATTGCAGTCCTCTGAGGCTGAGAGAGTGTGACTTGCCCAAGGCCAGTGAGTTTACATGGCCAAGTCAGGATTTGAACTCTGGGCTGCACCCAGACTACAGAAACAACCAGGTTTGACATCACTTTAACAAAATGTAGTTTGTTGTGGCACCACAGAGCTCTCTGACAAGAGGAGCCTCAGTGTCGCACAAAAGTCACAGTTCCCAGAATTTCCTAGCATTGAGCCAGGGCAGTTAAAGCGGTCTCAGACTGGGTTATTTCTGAAGTGCGTTTTGGACCAAGTTCTTTCCCTGTTCCGCTATGCAGGATTAGTCCTGATCCTAAAGCTCCTGAACCTTCGACGGTAGATTAGAATATATCGTCACTCGCTAATTCCAAATAAGATCAAATCAAATAACGTTCTAACGCTATCCTAATTCAGCCTTTTCCCCGACTTCGCTTTTAACCGTCTGTAACTTTTCTTGCTTGGTCTGGTTTTTTCAGAGTTTATACAGTATTTCGGAGGGAGGGAAATACATGCGAATAAAGCCTCCTATCTCACAAAAGCCCGTTAATAATAATAAAAATCATCATCATCATCATCATCGTTATAAAAAATTAAATTGAAATTTCCATTCTAATTTCTTTGCATCGGGATCAATTTTGTCCGTATATTTTAAAATATATACACATATAATTTCCAAAATCCCTAGAGTTATTATTACTATTATTATATGTATTTGTATCCCGCTTTTCCCCTCCCAGCTTCACAGTGATCAAGCGAGGAGTATTTTTCTTCGTGCTTCTCGTCGGGTTTCAGTGGGTTTTATCGAAACTGGGAGCGGACACAAACGGCCAAAAAAATCGCGTGTGAATGTATTAAAAGCCGAGGCCAGGAGAAAGAAAACTGCTCTGGATCATTTCATTTCCAATCATCGTTGCTGGAGGTAGTTATGGGACTCTTTTCCTCCTGCCAATTCCTGGATAAATTGGATTCTGAATGATGGCGGTGGGAGATTTTTTCCTAACATCCTTGCTTTCTCCCTCCCACGAGATGCATTTCACTAACTTCGGGGATGTTTGAGGCTGGGTCCAACTGCAAACAATCTGATAAACCCCATGTTTAAGTCCGAAGAAGTCCAGTCGTTGGGGTCAAGATCCCTTTTTTTGACTCCAACCCGAAGCACCATCATTCTTATTGTCCTCTAAAGGCATTTCAAGGCAAGTTCTTAATTCTGCAGGCCAGCTTTGGAGAATCCCCTGCCTCCCCCTTTTAGATTTCCGAGGCCTTCTGGGGATAGGAAACTTCCCCGGGAAAAGCTCTGCTGTCGTGAGAAAAGCCCAAGACGACCAAAGCAAAGAAGGCTTTTTTTTGTTTAGAAAGGGCCCGGCAAGCTTTCAGCTCCGCTTCCCAGCCGGATCCCGTCGGGTTTTCAACACGTTTGGCAATGTGCTTCTCGACCTTGCCTCTCGTGTCACTTTTCCCGGCCCGAAGTTGACTATTTCAGCCGCCTTCCCTCTTTTCCACTTAAGGGTCTGGAGAGATTTGGAGGTGCCTTCAAGTCGCCTATGGATTTCAGAGGGTTTTCTTAGGCAAGAGATGCCCAGGAGGTGGTTTTGCTCATTCCTTCCTCTGAAATACATACAGTATAGCCTACTACAGGATTCATTGGAGGTCTCCCATACAAGTACTAAACAAGGAAGCTTCCAAGATCAGGGGTATCTATCTGGTGGCTTTATGGTGTTTACTCCTGAGCTAGAAAGCCAGCGCGGTGTAGTTGTTTGAGCAAGATTGGTTTGACCAGGACTCTGTTGTTGTGGTCCTTCAAGTCGTTTCTGACTTATGGAGACCCGGGTTCAAATCCTATGGAAACCCATCTTGGGAAAGTCACCTTCTCTCAGCCTTCAGAGGAAGGCAAAGGCAACGCCGCTTCCTCGGAACAAATCTTGCCAAGAAAACTCAGAGGTCTCCAGACTGTGCTCTTTAAGGGATTTTGGACTTCAGCTCCCAGAATCCCAGACTATTTGACCAACATTATTAGTCTGCCAACCATTTCAATCTCCAAACTATAAATCCCTAAACAATTTAACAGGTTCTCCTATTGTTTCACTTTCTTGTTGAATAGCACACCAGGATGCTTCATCTCTCATATCTATGAGCTTCAAGGGATGCAATGGTTTAAGCGTCGGACGAGGACTTTGGAAAGCAAGGTTCAGATCCAGGAAAAAACCACTGGCAAGGCACTCTCTCACAGCCTCAGAGGACGGCAGTGCAAAGAATAAATCTTTGCAGGACCCTAAGAGAGGGTCACCATTCCTCACACAGCCGTAGCAGGCGCTATTGAATTTAGCGGGGCTTCCTCAGAAGTAAGCCTGTGTGTCTGAACACCTTGCAATCCCATCCATTCCAATCTAAAGTCCCATTGATTCCAATCCTACCTCCAAGTCATTTTCGACCTCCCTTAAAGAGCAACTCTGGAAGTTCTCCTAGGGCCAGGAGGAACCTCTTTCAGGATTTCCTTGGCAACATTTATTCCGAGGAGGTCGTCTTCTTAGGTATCACGGGTGGATTTTTGTTTGTATTTGTTAAATGACCGACACAGCTACCTCTGTATGATTTAGGCTGAGGACAGATAGATAGATAGACAGATAACATGTAAGTATTGTCGTCCGGCGATCCGCACTACAAAAATAATGAAGTTTGACACCACTTTAACAGTCATGGCTCCATTCTATGGAGCAGCTTCTGGATGAAATCCTTTCCCTCTCTTTCAGATCCTGCCTCTTCTTGTTCTTCTCCCCCAAGAAGGCTGGGACTTTTAGCCACCGGCTGTTGTTTTTGTTGTTGTTGTTGTCGTCGTCGTCGTCGTCGTCGGATCCCAAAGGCAGACTTCTTGACCTTCGAGGAAACCACCTTCCTTCCCTTTGGCAGACCAGGAGCCTTTGGCAGCTCCTGATAAGAAAGGGCAAGCCCAGGGCAGAGAGGACAAAAGGCCATATTTAAGAGGCAGCACCCCCAAATCTGTGCAAAATTTTTATGGCAAGCATGTCCTCAGGTTTTACACCGAAATAATTTGGGGCGACCTTGGGGAAAATGCGAAGTCTCCCTCAGTAAAACAAATGTTTCCAGCCATGTCCTCTTAAAATCTATTCTAGAGGTCTTACTTCCAGCTGAAATGGTTTTGGGGGTATTAAGCTTCGTTGCAGCTTCATGCCATGTAAACTCTATAGTATAGTGTAGTTGTTGCATCCTCCTCTCTGGGCCTCACAACAAACTCCAACTCCCAGAATTCCACAGCCTTGAGCCAGACAAAAAGCGGTGCCAAACCGGGCTATTTCTCCAGTGTGGATGCAGCCTTTCTTGTCAATAAATTGGACTAATTTTAACCGTGCCAACTGCTATAAATATATAAAACGCAGATAGATAGATAGATAGATAGATAGATAGATAGATAGATAGATAGATAGATAGATAGATAGA